>NC_072433.2:72244166-72547196 GCF_028878055.3 Symphalangus syndactylus
AAGGATAATGGTCTCCAGCTCCATCCATGTCCCTGTAAAAGACGTGATTTCATTCTTTTTGATGGCTGCATAGTATTCCATGGTGTATATGTACTGTATTTTGAAGCTAACTTTATGGCCACAATATGATATGACACGTTATATTTTTGGACTATATTTGTAGACTATTCTCTAGAAACATTAATAAAAATAGTATTTTCCTCCCTACCTCTACTTCTTAAGTTCCTTCCCCATTACCATGCTATTTTAATTGATTATACTTTTTCACTTTAATTACCAGTTTAAAATAATATTTGACCTCAAAGTATAAATTATGCATATATAACCATGCTAAACTAATTTCTACCTTCTCAATCTTTCTCTACATTTTCAGCTTACAGCATTGATATTCTTACTGTCTGGATTTACAACATTCACATTTGTTTTTAGAATCACAATGCCCCATTTGCTGTAGTCCCAGTCTTTCAGCAAATGAGAGGTGGTGCTTACTTATTAGTATGTTTGCTATAGTTTTTCTTCCTCTGGAGCTCTTTTCAAGAAATACAAATAATATTTATATTATTTCAAATCTTGAATATTTGATTAAAAAGCCAAATGCCTTTCATATCAATTATGATGATCTGGTATTTTTCTTCACTCTATTCATGTAGCATATTAGATATAATAATTTTCTTGTCTTAACCCACCTGTATACTTGGCATAAGTCCTACTTGGTTGTGCTGTATAAATCTTTTAAACTGTTTTGGATTCAGCTTGTTGAAGATTTTTGTATTTATTCACGAGTAGTATTGGTCTGCAGTTTTCTTGTAATGTCTTTGGCTTTGGTGGTAGGTTAATACTGGCTTCATGGAACAAATTAGGAAATGTTCACTTCCATTTCCCAAAAGAGTTTGAGAAAGATGGGTGTTAATTTTTCTTTAAGTATTTGGTAGTATTTGCCAGTTAAATAATTTGACCCTGGGCTCTTTTTTGTTGAAAGTTTTCTGCTTACGTAATCAATCTTTTTATCTGTTCTAGGGGTATTCAGTTTCATATTTCTTCTTGATTAATTTTGATAGATTCTGTGTTTCTAAGAAATTTATCCCTTTCATCTAGATTACACAATTTGTTGGTTTACAACTGTTCATATCATTATTCCCTTATAATCCTCTGTAATTTCAATAATGGTAGTAGTAATATCCTCATGTCCGTTCCTGATTTTAGTAGTTTGAGTCTTTTTTTTCCCCTAGTTCACAGTAGTTAAAAGTTTGTCAATTTTTAAAATCTTTTCAAATAGCCAATTTTGGTTTTGTTTATTCCTTTTATTTTTCTCTTCACTATTTGATCTCTAATCACTATTATTCTTTTCTACTAGTTTTCGATTTTGTCTGCTCTTCTTTTTCTGGCTTGTTGATTTGTAAAGTTAGGTTAATTTGAGACCTTCCTTCTTTTTTAATGTGGCATTTATAGCTATAAATTTCTGCAGTGGCCTGAAAGGTGTGTTTCCCCAAAATTCATGTGTTGAAACCTAATCATCAACGTGACAATGTTAGAAGGTAATGCCTTTGGAAAATGATTAGGTCATGAAGGTGGAGCCAACCTCATGAATGGGATCAGTGCCTTTATAAATAGGCCCCCAGAAAGTTGCTTTGCCCCTTTTTAGCATGTGACGATACAGCTGGAAGATGCCATCTATGAAACACAGAGCGAGCCCTCACTAGACACTGAATCTACCAGCGTCTTGATCTTGGAGTTCTCGGCCTTCAGAACTGTAAGAAATAAATTTTATAATTTATAAAATCACCCAGTTTATGGTGTTTCGTTATTGCAGCTCAAATGCACTAAGGATTTTCCCCTGATCACTGTTTTCATAGCTTATTAATATTAATATCAATATTATTGTTAATAATATTTATTATATATTATACTAATATCAATATCATCAAATGATGTTAATATAATATGTTATTAATTATACTATCAATATTATTAAATAATGATAATATTAATATTAATTACTATTATTTTAATTCAGCAAAAGGATTTTTCAATTTTATAATTTATTATTTGATCCATTCTTTAAGACTGTGTTGTTGAATTTCCACATTTTTGTAATAGTTCCTTCTGCTATTGATTTTTAATTTCATTCTACTGTGATTGACAAAGATATTTTATATAACTCAGTTTTTAAAAATTTGAGATTTTTGCACCCTAAAATATTTTATCCTGAAGAATATTCCATGTGCACTTGAGAAAAAATATGTATTTTGCTGTTGAGTGGGGCATTCTCTATATGTGTGTTGGATCTAATTGGTTTATAGCATTGTTCAAGTCTTCTGTGCACTTGTTTCTCTCTCTCTCTCTTTTTTTTTTCGTGGTTGTTATACCCATTATTGAAAGTTACGTGCCAAAGTCGCCAACTATTATTATTGAACTATCTATTTCTCCCTTCAATTCTGTCTGGTTTTGCTTCATATATTTTAGACTTGTTAGGTGCATAAATGTAACATAAATGTTACATCTTCTTGATGAATTGACCTCTTTATTGTTACCTACAGTAATCTTTCCTTATCCACATTTTTGCCTTTTGTGGTTTCAGTTGTGGTCAATAGTGACCCAAAATTATTAAATACAAAATTTCAGAAATAAGTAATTCATAAATTTTAAATTGGACAGCATTCTGAGTAGCATGATGAAATCTTGTGTCATCATGAGATCTGTCCCGCTTAGGATGGGAATCACCCCTCTGTCGAGTGTATCCACACTGTATACATCACTTGCCTGTTATTCACTGGGTAGCTGTGTATCAGATCCATGGTTACTGTATCTCAGTGCCAGTGTTCAAGTAACTCCTATTTTACTTAATAATGGCCCCAAAGCACTAAGGTAGTGATGCCGGCAATTCAGTTATGCCAAAGAGAAGCTGTAAAGTGCTTCTTTTAAGTGTAAAGGTGAAAGTACTACATTTAATACCAAAAAATTGTATGCTAAGGTTTCTAAGATCTATAGTAAAAATGAATGTTATATCTGTAAAACTGTGGAGAAGATAAAAACGATTTCTGCACTATGTATAGGTAGTATCAGTGGTTTCAGGAATCCACTGGGGATATCAGAACATATCTCCATGATAAGGGGTATGAATATAATGTCCTTCTTTGTCTCTTATAATAATGTTTGTATTTAAATATATTTTATCTAACATTAGTATAGCCCATACTGCTGTTTTTTGGTTACTCTTTGTATGGGATATATTTTTTCTTCTTTCAATTTTAAATTATTTGGGTTTTTGGATCTAAAGTGAGTCTCTTATAGACAATATATATTTGGATCATTTTTAAAAGCCATTCTCCCAGTCTCTGCCTTTAAATTGGAGCATTTAATCCATTTGTTGTAATGTAATTACTGATAAGAAAGGAATTACTTCTGCCATTTTGCTATTCATTTTACATGTCTTTTTATTGCTCAATTTCTCCATTACTGTCTTCCTTTTTATTAGATAGATATTTTCTACTGTACCATTTCAATTCCTTTTCTCATTTGTTATACTATACAATTTTTAGTTCTTTTCTTAATCGTTGCCTGAGCATTATAATTAATGTATTAATCTATAACAATCTAGCTCAAATAAGTACCAACTTACTTTCAATAGTGTACAAAACTTTGCTCCTATATAGCTGTACTATCTCTTTATTTAATTATTGTCACAAGTTACATGTTTACACATTTTGTGTCCATCACTATTCATTTATACTTACTGTTTTATGCATTTGTTCTTTAGGGAATGAAAAGTAGTAAAACTAAACTACATTACTATGAATATCTTTATTTATCTTCGTAGCTATGTTTTTTGAAGTTCTTTATTTCTTCATGTAGATTTGAATTACTGTTTAGAGTCCTTTCATTTCAGTCTGAAGAACTCCCTTTTCTTCCCTTTACATCTCTCCCTCCCTTCTACATTTTCACTTCTTCTTGTCCTATTTCTGCCTGTTCTCATTTTATAATACCACTAACATATATTCTGTAATCTCTGTGTTCCTTACATAACATGTTTTCAAAACCTTTATCAAAAGTTCTAATATATTAATTTAATCTGAATAAATTAATCTAGTGAGCATTGGTTTCATTTTCTGTCTCCCATAACATTAGCTATCTTCTTCTGTTTGAATTTTTGTTTGCAGGCTTACATTTCTCTCTTTTATTTTGTCTCAACTTTACATACCTTTTGTTGGTTTTTCAATTATTCACATCATTTTAGACTCCAAATTCCTCACCAGGCCTGTTATTGACAGATTAGTGCTCCTCCAGTGCAATGATATTGCAAAATTTTTAAAACTCAATCACTGACTTAATAAGTGGGCTGTTGAGTTCCTGTCATGAGACTACCTTTCCTCTTGCCTCTGTAAGCCAGCAGCCTCACTTAAGATTAGCGCCCCAGGTAAAGGTTTGCAATAGATTTCTTCAGCCTTCTCTGCTGAACGCTTGAGACCAGTCTCAATCTTTGCTTCAAGTGTCAACTTGACTCTGAGGCCTTGCCTTGCATAAAGCAACTTCTACATCTAATACTCTGAGGAAGTTCATGCTGGATCTGTCCACTTGCTTCTAAACAACATGAAGGCCAACTTGCTTATAGTTCAGCTCACTTCAGAACTCACCACTTTGCATTTCTATCCCATTTAGTTCACAGAGATATGACTATTTTGTAAGCCTGATTATTTCCTTCTCTCATTGGTTTATCTGTTTTTTTTTTCTTTTTTGTCTATTACTGTTATGAGTCTGGGAAGAAGAGGAGTGTCTAAATGTGTCTAAATAAATGCAAGATCTTGCAAAACCAAACCTATGACAGAACTAAGATCTATAATAGAAAGTATTATTGTGAACCAAGATCATGTCACTGCACTCCAGCCTGGCGACAGAGCAAGATTCCATCTTAAAAAAAAAAAAAAAGTATTATTATAGAGAAATGGAATTATAGAATTCCTGATATGTTTTGAGATTTTCTTACAGAAGAATATCGATACCAAGGAGGTCAAACATGCAGTCCTACTGCTCTGCCAACTATCTCTCTTACTAATGAAACACATCAATAATTGATTCCAGTATGTTTTTCCATTCGATCTGAATACAGCATTAGATATTTCTTATATAAAAAATAAAAATCAGGACTGGCATAAGAAATAAAATGTAAAATGTATTAGCCATTGTGTGCAAGATTTTAATTTCTTTTTGTAATTTATAACTCTAATACCTCTACTCATTTTTTAAAATTTCCCCTTATTCTGGTCTCATGTTTTTTTGCCTGATAATCCAGCAAGAACTCACTTACCTAGGCAATTCTTGTGTTTTCTTGCTACAACTCCCACTGTCCTACCCTATCAAATTTGAGTTATTTCCTATTCGATTTTCCTGAAATTTATATGCAATATAGAATAAGCCATCCTTTCAGGATAATATATTTATGTAATGAGTGTCATTTGGAAATAATACTCTGAGCTATATAAATAGATGAAGACCCATTATTTTGAGATGGTTTATCTTTTGTTGTCCCTAGTATTCTAATATTTATATAAATGTTTCTCTCTGAATAACATAAACATTTAAATCTATTCCTAAGTAAATATCTAATTCAAATTATGTAATTTTGCTCTATAAATCCAAAGTGAAAAAATAATTTAAAAATGATTATATACAAATGTGGTAAAAATAATTGTGGTTTCTAGTAATTGTGAAAAACCTAGCTTATTTAAATTTGTAATGTTTCTCCATTTATTTCCAGTGTTAAGTGGGGAAAGCTGATACTAGTATATATTAGTAGAAATTTGAAAAACGTACACTTGAATATCTTTAATATATTCAGTGTTGCTCAAATTTTTAGTGAAGTATTGTTTATAAGAGATTAGACTCAGCACTTGACATTTTAATAAGATACTAAACAGTCTTAAAAAATAATTGTAGTCTTTATGTGCTACCTTATACAAATAAATAAATGAAAACATAAATTTTCTGGACAAATTGCCATTTCTCACTTCATACTCTTTGAAGAAGTTGCACAACAGTACCACCCACAGCTCTAAGTTTTCTAGCTCTGTCCCCAGTGATCTCTTGGAGACTGTAGTCCTGTGCAAGTTCATCCCCAATGTTTCTGGAATTACCTTTGAGTGATTGTCTGAGATATGCTAAGAGAACTCAATCTCTAATGTACAAAGATGAAATTCTCCATTTCTCCTTTCATAACATGATACTATCTTGAAATATTGCTGCTATCCAAAGTGGTAAGTCAGTTCCTGAATTCTCTAAAATTGCCACTTTTTCTGATATCAGGAGGTCATGGCTGGTGCTCCTGATGCTTCCAGTACCCAGAGCCCCAAACACTGCAGTAAAAACCAATTGAAATTCTATGATTAATGCTTATGTTCATCAGCTGCAGAATAACTGTTATCTCTAATTTGTGATGCCTTTTTAAATGGCAGTCAACATTTCACAGAAATTTAGAGAAGTACATTTTAGTTTGTAGAATCTTGATTACTGGGGTTGAACTTGATTCTGTAGGACCTATTTGGGAGCAGTGTTGAGAAACAGATAATCAACCTTCTCTTCTGATGTCTTACCTCACTAGCTTAAACCAAACTCAGGAAGCTGCTAGGTCTTGTTCAGTAAGGGCCTCTGCCTTCCTGCCTCATCTTGTTCATTAGTCATGTTTACTACACACATCTAGATATTAGTCAGCCTTTCTCACAGGCTGGCTATGTGGTCTCATAAGTTTAATAGAGGTTTTTTGAAGAAAATTTCATATTATTGAACAGAGATAAAAACGGCTCTGTGACAAAGTGCATTTTGATATTTCATGTTAAAATTCATAATATAGCTGGGTATCTACGAAATGATTATTGAGTGAAAATTCATTCTAAATTCCATTTGATAGACTTTTAAAAAAATTATTGAAAAAGAGACCAGACTATAATAAATAAACTGTTGACTATCAAAACATAGATAATGATTTTAAAATGTATAATGCCTGTCCATATGAAGAGTGTGAATGCTGGGTAGGAGTAATTAATTCTCTTTTCTAGTAAATTGTGATATTCAACTAATTTCTTTTCAAATTTTGTATCTGTTTGGAACAGAAATGCTTTATTGGGAACGCATCATTGGTGACTGTAGCTGCCAAATAGAAAGATACTCCGGCAACTCCGTAATGATACCTGTTTTCCAATTTCTGAAAATAAATGTCTTGAATGTAAAATGAGAGGTATAATGTTTAATTAGAAATCATTGACCTCACTCTCAGAAGAAAGTGCCTCTCCCTGGTGACAAGGGTCACAATGGAATATTAACTAGGTATTTTACAAATGCTACTGGGTAGATAACCTAACCTTGCTTTTCTAGATGATCTCAAAGAGCTCATTAAAAGGCACGCCTCACATATGGTGCTATGCATGATTTTTCAAATGCTGGAGAATTAAATCCCAGTGGCCCACTGCTTGTCCACTCCATTTGATACTGTGGTTTTGGCTTAGAGTGGCTGATATAAGTCAGTATCTTGACAGATAAATGGCATTTGTTTAATTTAAATGATACTCATCACACTGCCTTTTGTTCTAAGGCACTATGAGGTTAATTGAGCAGATATGAAAAATCAGCCAGGCTAAAATTGCCTCTGCTCTAAATCAGAATTATTAATTCACCTTAATTTAGAGCTTCTCCATTTTCTCTGATACACTGAATCATGTAGACTGTTTAAGGGAGAAAATGCTAACAATAATAACCCAATTTTAAAATTTTCATGTGACTAAGAATTTCAGCATAGTCAAATTTAACAGATTTCAAATTCTAACCCTGGAAATACGACTTTTAAATCTTACTATTTACCCTATTATATAGAAAGGGAAACGTGAGAGTAGGTCTTATCAGTCACTTTTAATTTGCAAGTTTGCTTATGATCTTCAAAACCATTTCACACTAAATATAATCTTCGATTTTATGAATACACAGTGTCTTTCCATTTTATATAGATAACAATGCATTTCAGACTTCATATCTTATAGCACTATAATTAAGGCCACATTCACTGTGTTTCCATATAGTAAGTAATTACAAAGGTGATTGGAAAATTTCTGTAGAGGATTAGCTCCATTTATCAAGTAGTGACTATTGCGGAATAAATGAGCAGAGGCACCCTTCAGCTAAACTATCTTCCCCCCTCTCCCTAAAGGGTATGAATGGGCTGAATAGAATTATTTACTACAGTCCAGTGAACTTCATCATCTATAGTTAAGTGCAGTTCCTAAAGCAGGGACCACCAGGGAAGATTAAGAGTCTGTCTGAAGAGAGAGTGCTATCTCCTATTGCATCTCCTCCTTACTAGTCAACTTCTTTCCCTTCCAAAGTCTAGTTTACACTTACAAATTAAGCATATCTTATATACGGATTGGGTGCTAAATTTAGACATCCTTCATAGCCAGAATTGTGTTTCAAAAATCACTTAAATCTATAAGACATATACCTTTTAATTCTAAAAAAGCAAATATTACCTTTTTTCATGGTTTTATTGTACTGATATATATTTATGTATAGTAATATATTTTTACGGATGTATTTAAATATCTTTTAAATGTGTTTGTATATTTTTCTCATTTGTATATTTTAATGTGTTTGTATATTTTTCTCATTTCTCTGCCCTACTTCTTTTATCAAGTCACTAGTACAACACAGGGTCCAGTTCTACCCATGGACATTCAGTTGTGAACATGACTAATAAACAGATACATTAATGAAGCTACAGAGAACTTGAGGCAGCAGGCATTATAAGCAAAAGTGCATAGTGAACTCTGCAGTTGTCATGTAATATGAGGAATTATTCACAGGTGATATTCCTATAAGGACAACTAAGCTTCTTTAAATTTACATGTATGAATTTGGATACAATTTTTAAATGAATAGGGGCAAAAGAGCATTGGATAAAGGCAAAGGTAATTAAAAATGTGTTGTTTGTACAGATACCATTTTTATCAATAGTAATTCCTACATGCATTTGGAGATAAAACAAAAATCATTAAACAATCCAAAAAAAGCAATGTTTGATTTCTTCTAGGGATTTTTACTTTAATTTCATTAATGATTGTCAGAACTAGAAAGCCAAAGGGCCTAATAGAATCATCTTTTTAAAAATTCTTTTTAAACCATCTATGACAAAGCCACAGCCAACATTATACTGAATGGGCAAAAGCTGGAAGCATTCCCCTTGAAAACCAGCAAAAGGCAAGGAAGGATTCCCTCTCTCACCACTCCTATTCAATATAGTATTCGCAGGACTGCCAGGATTGGCCAGTGCAATCATGCAAGAGAAAGAAATAAAGGACCTCCAAATAGGAAGAGAGAAAGTCAAACTGTCTCTATTTGCAGATGACATGATTCTATATTTAGAAAACCCCATAGTCTTGGCCCAAAAGCTTCTTCAGCTGCTAAACAACTTCAGCAAAGTTTTAGGATACAGAATCAATGTATAAAAATCACTAGCCTTCCTATACACCAAAAATAGCAACAGTAGCCAAACTGAGAGCCAAATCAAGAAAACACTCCCATTCACAATTGCCACAAAAAGAATAAAATAACTAGGAATTTTATTTAGCTAATAAATACAGCTAACCAGGGAAGTGAAAGGTCTTACAATGAGAATTATAGAGTGCTGCTCAAAGAAACCAGGGAAGACAAAAATTAAAAAAAAAAATGGAAAAGCCTCTCATTCTCATGGATAGAAAGAAGGAATATCATTAAAATGGCCATACTTCCCAAAGCAATTTACAGAGTCAATGTTATTCTTATCAAACTACCAATGACATTCTTTAGAGAACTAGAAAAAATATTTTAAAATTTATATGAAACTAAAAAAGAGCCCAAATAGCCAAGGTAATCCTAAGCAAAAAGAACAAAGCTGGAAGCATCATGTTACTTGTCTTCAAATTATACTACAGCATGACACTGATACAAAAACAGGTACATAGACCAATGAAACAGAATAGAGAGCCCAGAAATAAGACCACATATCTATGACAATCTGATATTTGATAAAGCTGACAAAAACAAACAATGGGGAAAAGACTTTCTATTTAATACATGGTGCTGGGATAACTAGCTAGCCACATGCAGAAGATTGGAGCTGGACCCCTTCCTTATACCATATACGAATATCAACTCAAGATGGATTAAAGACTTAAATGTGAAATCCAAAACTCTGAAAATCCTGGAAGACAATTTAGGGAATATCATTCTTGACATTGGAATGGGCAAAGATGCCCGTAGCTTTGCATGACAAATATGCAAAAAGCAATTGCAACAGAAACAAAAATTGACAAACGGGATCTAATTAAACTAAAGAGTTTGTTTCTCAGCAAAAGAAACTATCAACAGAGTGAACAACCTACAGAATGGGAGAAAATATTTGCAAACTATGCCTCTGACAAAGGTATGATAACCAGAATCCATAAGGAACTTAAACAAACTTACAAGAGAAAAACAACCTGATTAGAAAGTAGGCAGAGGACTGAACAGCCACCTTCAAAAGAAGACATACATGCAACCAATAAGCATATGAAAAAAGCTCAATATCACTGATCATTAGAGAAATGCAAATCAAAAACACAATGAGATACTGTCTTACACCAGTCAGAATGGCTATTATTAAAATGTCAAAAAATGACATGCTGGTGAGGTTTCAGAGAAAAGGAAACACTCATACACTGTTGGTGGGAAGGTAAAGTAGTTCAACCATTGTGGAAAGCAGAGCAGTATGGTGGTTCCTCAAAGAGCTAAAAGCAGAACTACCATTTGACCCAGCAATCCTATACTGGGTATATACCCAGAGGAATGTAAACCACCCTACCAGAAAGACACATGCACATTAATGTTCACTGCAGCACTATGTACAATAGCAAAGACATGGAATCAATCTAAATGTCTATTAATGATGGATTGGGCAAAGAAAATGTGGTACATATACACCATGGAATACTGTGCAGCCATAAAAAAAGAAAAAGACTTTTGTAGGAACACGAATGGAGCTGCAGGCTATTATCCTTAACAGCAAACCAACACAGGAACAGAAAACCAAGTACCATACCATATGTTCTCACTTATAACTAGGAGCTAAATCATGAGAACTTACGAACACAAAGAAGGAATCGAGAGACACTGGGGTCCATTTGAGGGTGGAAGGTAGGCGGAAGAAGAGAAGCAGAAAAGATGACTATTGGGTACTGGGCTTAATATTTGACTGATAAAATAATCTGTACAACAAACTCCCATGACCTGAGTTTACCTATGTAACAAAACCTCACATGTTTTCCTGAACCTAAAATAAAAGTGTTCTTTTTAGATAATCATTTCTTAAATTATGGCCCAAGTTACATGTTTTGAAAGTATTTCTGTCATCACAAAATATCAATGTTCTCTGGCTGGTAAAATTGTAAAACCTTATTTTTTGAATACATTTTACCTTTCTCTATTTAACAAAGTGAATCCAAGCCAATACTCCTGTTTAATACACTACATCAACTTTAAAAGTTTATTAAAGATACTAATAAGAACTTTGTTCAGAATCTTCTCATTGACTTTAAAATCTTCTTCCTCAACATATCCAATGGTATATTGTCAAACAAGTGGTGTCTGTGGCCTGTTATCAGAAGCAGAAGTTGGAATACTTCTCCCCACTGCACCTGAGTATTGGAGTTGCCAAGGAAAACACAGTGCAGTCGAGCACTGGGTGAATACACTTTACTCACAAAGAGAAGAGACACAGGAAGATCAGCTTCAGTAGTAGGCATTGGTCTCCCATGGCCAGCAGGTCCTGGGAACTGTCACGGAGCAATTAGCCTGCACGCTAATTCTTGTGCTGCAACAGAAGGACTCTGTCCACTCCCCACAGGGGACAGACATATTAGTGTAGTTGGCCAGGTGCCATATAATTCGCATGCTAAAGTAGAACAAAGACATATACATTGAGTCTAAAACTGGAAAAGAGATTCATATACAAGGTGTTAAGTATGGCACGGGGTGTGAGGCCTCTTCACTCTTGGTTGGAAAGTGTTCCATTCTTCTGTGACTGAGAGGAGGTCAAAAGACTGCACAAAAGATTTCCTTTTTCAACATACATTTCTACCTATATATTAAAATTGGAAAAAGCCAAATAATTTTCGCTGGGATTTTTAAAAAATGTGCATAATGAAAAAAATGGAATTCAATCATATAGAAGAGCCATGGTAAACTGTAACTCTGAAGAAGCGTATTTATGATCAAATATGGATTGTTGATTGTGATGAAGAAAATTTGGTTTCATTGAAATGCAGGGTATTTATGTACATGGAAAATAACCAGTTAAATGATACAATGAAGGAAAAAATTCCTCCTACAGGAAAAAAAAAATCAACTAATATGAAGAAAATTTGGTGTCACTGAAATGCAGGATATTTATATACATAGACAATAGCCAGTTAAATGACACAATGAAGGAGAAAATTCCCCATACAGAAACAAAAATCAACTAAGTATAAAGATAATAGGCAATGTGGAAGGGATAAAACAACAAATAAGGAAGTCAATACAATGCTCTCGAAAGGAACAAGAGTATAGTTGAACAAAAGAAAAGCATTTGCAAGAAAGAAAATGTTCTTTCTTTTTTTCTTTCTTTATTATCATTAAAATTTTCTGTAGAGACAGAGTCTCTCTATGTTGCCTAGGCTGGTCTTGAATGCTTAGGCTTAAGCAATCCTCCTTCCTCGGCCTCCCGAAGTGCTGGGATTAAAGGCAGGGACCACTGAACTTGGCCTGCAAGAAATAAAGTATTCTTGTATGGAATATTTGAACTTTATAGAATGTCAATTGTCCCTAGTTTTTTATGTTAAATTATAAATATGACTGAATCACAATAAAATATGCATTTTTTCTAGAAGCTAGATAAGTTGAATTTAAAATTTATTCAGAAAAATAATTATGCAAGAATAGCCTGGGAAAGATTGAAAATGAAAATTGGTGGAAAAGGGTTTGAGGGTGTTGTTTATTAAAGTACAATAGAGAGGAGTGACATTAGCAAGAGGGCGGGAGAAAGTCCCCTACTCATATCTTTCCACAGCAAAAATAATTTTGTAGCCATCCACGGACAAAAGTGCCTTTGTGGGAGCCCTGGTATTCTGACCGGAAGTTGTGAAAGCCCAAAGGACTGCAATACCTAAGAGGGGCATTTTGAGAAGGCAGACCCATGCCCAGGTGGTAGAATCATCAAGTGAGTTTCCTGCTCCAGACCAGAAAACTGTTACATTCCTCTGTGGACTTGGCTACATGCACATTTGGCCTTGATCCTGCTACCAGAACCATCCTCTTGAGATAACTGGGAAAAGCCATACCCACTTATGTCTCAAAGTCATAGATCTGCCAATCTCTCTCCCAGGTGTGGACCCTGAAGTGGCCTTGAAATTCAGCTTTAGCTCCTCTCAACTACAGTCTGAGAGTAGGCCTGTATGCACAGTATGCAAAGGAAAAAATGTCCATATGAATCACCAGGGCAGTCTTGCTGATTTAAGTTCTACAGCAGGTCCTGAAACAACTCCAAAACTCAACTTCAACACCTCTTACCTGCAGTTTGAAAAGAGATCAACTGGGAGACATGTCTGCCTATGGCCCCAGAGGCAGGCCCGCAGAGCTTGGTCTTGGCTGTGGACTCTATAGTATGGTGCTAAGCTCTCTCAGCCACAATCCTGGGCCAGTATTCCTTATCCAGGGACTCCACAAGTGACCCACTGGGAGCCCTCTCAGGGATCCAGAGAAAGGGATAGCTATCTGTGTACCCGATAAGGGCCCACTGTCTGTGGGCTGAGGTCTGAAGCAGACCCTCATTCCAGTGTGAACTCTAAAGACCAAGGTCCTGGAGGTAATTCAGTTCCCCCAAAGACCAGACAGGATCCACACTTACTACAGTCCATGAAAATTTGGCCTGCCAAGTGAGGACCCCACTGTAAACTCAGCAGCAGCCACATGACTTGGCTCCAACTCTACTTGACCATGATCCTGGAAGCAATCCTGTTAGCTTATGGGCCTCAGAGGAGAAGGCCTTTACCCGCCTAAGCCAGTCTGTAAAGACTGAAAGAGGTTATTCTTCTTTCAAATGCAGAGACAGCAACGCAAGTTTACTTGAAAAATGAGGAATCAGGCAAACGTGACACCCTTAAATAAAACTATTAAATCTTCAGTAACTGACTCCAAACAAGGGAGATCTATAACTTGCTTGAAAAATAATTCAAAATAACCATTTTAAAGAAACTTAATGAGATGCAGAAAATACAGATAGACAATTAAATAAAGACAGAAAAATAACGCATGAACGAAATGAGAATTTTAGTAGAGATAGAAATTATAAAAAAGAACCGAACAGAAATTATGGCGATGAAGAAGACAATGACAGAAATTTAAAAAAAATTCCATAGAGAACTTCAACAGCAAACTTGATCACGTAGAAGTAAGAATTAGCAAACTCAAAGGGAGGTCATTTGAAATTAGGCAATTAGAAGAAGAAAAAAGAATAAAAATGTAAAAAAAGCATAAAGGAAACAGCACACTATCAAGCATACAAAGATACAGATTATAGAAGTTTCAGAAAGTGAAGAGGGTGAAAAAGGGACAAAAAGTTTATTAAAGACATACTGGCTGAAACTTTCCAAACTTTGGGAGGGATATGCACATCCAGATTCGAGAAGAAAATGAATAAAACAAAGTAAGAAATTCAATTCGTGAGAATTACAATGGTAATTTAGACGGCCAACATCTGAATAAACTGGCTAATTTTAACATCTCTAAATATGTGACAATAAGACATGCTGTACCTCCTGGTATGATACAATAAGTACACACTACCACCTATGATGCATTTTTGCTAAAAAATATTCAACCTAAGTCTTATGCCACTAAATATATATACCCATTCACAGGCAAATTAGGGGCTAAAGAAACATGGTCAATGACCTAATGTGGAAGCAGTAGGCCAAATCTAGAACATGGGAAATTTTATAAGGCAAATAAGCTTATCTTCAACAAATAAATGCTGTGAAAAAATAGTAAGGCCATGAGGACAGTACAGGTGAAAGGAAACTATGTAAGGGGCATTTTAAACAAATGCAATAAGTTGAGCTGATGTGAATCTTAATTTGATCAAACCAAAAATCAGGAATATTTGGACACAGATTAGGTATCAATTAACATTTAAATACTGTTGACCTGATTAAGTGTGATAATGGTGTTGTGGTTAGCTTTAAAAAAACTGTATTTTTTAGAGATATTATATTGTGAAGAATTTATAGGAGAAATGATATGACAGGGTTTTGCTTTAAAACACTGAAGTAAAATATGTGAGAAATAGAAGAGAGATTAGCAAACATTGATAAATGTTGAAACTAGGTGCTCAATATATGATCAGTTTATTATACTATCATTTTTATTTTCTTACATTTAAACATTTTCATCATAAAATGAAAATATTCAAATATACACAACAAAAGCTGTGCTGCTGAGTCATATGCCATCATTTTAAGTGAGTTGGGAATGGGTGACTAATTGGCAACAATGGAACCCACGCAGTAGCAGAATATGCTTCTGTTTTGACAAGCAAAGACAAGCACATAAGAAAGTACTTTTATTTCCTTCTAGCTGCATGAAGGAGTTAATTAAAACCATGGCAAAAAATATTATTTTGAAAAGAAGCCACTCTCTTCTGAAAAGAAAAGGAGAGCACTGATCAAAGCCTGGCTATTCTGGAAAACAGACCCTGTGGTTCCAATACACAGCTCCTGTCAAGACTAATAAAGGTAGAAGATACAAATAGGTGAAAACAATTATAGACAGCAGTAGGTAATGCTCATATTTGTCTTTTTGTTATTTTTGTATGTGCTTCACAATAAATAGCATTTTCCCATGTTTTCTGATTGACTATGAATTAATCACGAACACACTTACGTTATCATTGGATACCATTTTGTAATGATATACAGTCAAACACTTCATAACAACAATTAATAACAGACCTCATATTTTACAGTGGTTCTATAAGATTACAATGGAGCTGAAATATTTCTATCACCTAGTGATGTCATAGGCATCATAATGTCATAGTGCAACATATTACTCATGAGTTTGTGGTGATGCTGATATAAACACACTGCACTGCTGCTCATAGACAAATATAGCACATACAAGTATGTATAGTATGTAATATTTTATAATGATAATAAATGATGGTTTCTGCTTTAGGTATTTACTATATGATTTATCATCATTTTATAATGTACTCTTTCTACTTGAAATAAAGTTGACTATAAAGCAGCCATAGGCAGGTCTTTCACGAGGTATTACAAGCAAAGGCATTGTTACTGTAGAGGATGACAATCCCAGGCCTGTTATTGGTCTTGAAGACATTCCAGTGGGACAAGATGTGCAGGTAGGATACAGTGATATTGATGATCCTGCTCTTATGTAGGCCTAGGCTAATGTTTATGTTTGTGTCTTTGTTTTTAACAAATAAAGTTTTAAAAGTTCAAAAAAAACTTACCATAGTAAAAAGTGTATTCAATAAGGATATTTAAAAAGATAATTTGTACAGCTGTTAGTTACTTCTGTTTGTGTTTTAGCTAAGTATTATCACAGAGTCAAAAAAATTTAAAAAAAGTTAATTTGTTATTGAAGAACAATATTAAAAAATAAATTTAGTCTAGCCCAAATGTGCAAGTGTACAGTGTTTATAAAGTCAATAGTAATGTACAATAATGTTCTAGGCCTTCACATTCACTCACCACTCCCTCATTGACTCGCCTATAGCAACTTCCAGTCCTGCAAGATCTATTCATGGTAAATACTATATACAGGTGTGCCATTATAAAAATCTTTTATACCACATGCTTACTGTACCTTTTCTATGCTTAAATGTTTAGATATATAAATACTTGCTATTGTGTTACAATTGGCTACAATAATCTGTACAGTAACATGCTACACAGGTTTATATCCTAGAAACAATAGGCTATACCAGCTGTACCATACAGTCTATGATGTTTGCACAACCAAAGTGCCTAATAACACATTTCTCAGAACATATACCTGTTATTAAGTGACACATACTCTCTCTCTCTATATATATATGTATATATGTATCTATATTTGTGAATAAATACACACACATATGATTATCACTATATAAGAATATAAGATATGGTAAACATTTTTTAAAATGCAACTTATAAATATATATATATTTCCCCAAAACTAAAATATATATATACAAAGATGAGTCTTGATTTATATCTTTTGAATAAATCTACTGTATTTTTTCAAAGTTTTAATTGCTAATACTTTAATAATAATTATAACATCAATGTGTTCAAAACCTCTCTTTCTTCCAAAAGTAAAAAATACAATTTTACATATGGAGGACATACTATGTGACAAATAGTTACTTTTCATTTTATTGATGTTGCTCAAAGAAACATTACAGAATAGATACCATTTTCCATATCTCTTCTAAGAAAACTTGAGGCTTAGAGATGTTAAATATTTTCTTTCGAAGATATGTTATATCTCTGATAGAAAATATTTAGTCCCATAATTATTATATTTTATTATTTGTTCTAATTTTGATATAATACAGCGTAATAGAAAATTTTATATACTCTGCTGTTCTTAAAATAACACTTTTTCCTATTGGCAATACATTTCCAAATCATTTGAATGTCTTATGCTACCGTGCCGTTTGTAAGTGTATTTTGTATAGAGTATATGACATAAGTATTTGTTCAAGAATTTAGGACAAAAATATGAATACTCCATTTGAAGTTTTTTTCATTTGCATTACCTATAATTCTCAAAATGTTTTCTTTCCTTATTGATTTCTCCTGTTGAATTTAAAGCTCCTCTTTTCTCTATGCCCTCACAAGGCATTAATGCCTATTTTACAGACAAGTAATTACCCCGAGAAAGTGATTTCCAAACTGTAGTCCTGATCATTTTAGAGTTCTGAAGGGCCCCTTTGAGGAAGAGATTCCAAATGAGAGCAGAAATAATCATAATGGTCTCCAGTCCTCCCTCTCCACCTCCATCTTACTTTAATCACTGCCTTTCTACTTCCATCTATATTCTATTTCTATATATATTCTATATGATTTAATTTTAACAAAGATTTTGAGGCTAAAGTCACTTCCTAGTAAAATTTTAACACACTCGACTCCAAAACTATTGTTTGTCACTCTGAAAGTGTAAACATTTATTCTATAATTGTCTTTGGAATACCTGTACTTTGCTAAGCATGTGGAAGAATAAAAGCTCAGACACAGGGCTTACCCTTGAGAAGACTGAAGTCGAGGAGGAGAGATGACAACGGCAGGTATATAATCAGCAGAGGGAATATAACACTCAGAATGAGAGAGGGTTGGGGGAGAAAGAAGAGAGAATTGGGCAAAAGGAGGCAGAAAGAAAAACAATTTAAATAAATAAATAAATGGCAAAATTTTTTGCCTGCCATGAAACTCAAGGGGCTTTTTCAGGGAAGTGAGAGCTTGAGTCTGCAATCCTCTCAGCCTATCTTTGTTCCCTCATCTTTACCAGGGTGAACATCTTGCAGAAAACAGGTGCGTCAAGTGTTCAGATAACTTTTTGCCCAAATATGGATCCCTATTGTATTAATTATTCAACTAAGAAGAAACAACATATTACAACTTTTGAAACATTTTGCTACGCTGGATTTACTGAAGTTTGGTATGATAATTAACAACTTCAGAAATGATTTTTGAGATTTTTAAGAATCTGCTTATTGTCAAATATCATTTTTACCTTATGCTCTGTCTTTTATAACATAAAATCCACTATGTCATACAATGTAAGTAGTAGTAAAGTACCACCAAATGGACTGAGATCTATTCCTAGAGGTAGCACAAAGGGTGACAATTTTATCTGGAGGCGATGAGTAGTTGTAACCATAGTAGATTTCAGGTAGGACATGGAATAGTTGTTAGAAAAGTGAAAGAAAGAAAATTTGCCCTGCAAGGGGTGTGTATGTGTGTGTGTGTGTGTCTGTGTGTGTGTGGTGCACATTGAAGAAAATGGAGTGGTATAGATAGCAAACAGAGAGTAGTGCAGCAGCTTATTTTGCTAGCTATACTGGGCTTCAAGTGGGAGAGAAAGTAAAACTTTTTCCTTTATAATGCTTTCTCTCCTTCCTCAGATAGAAAAATGAGAATATGAGAACAAAGAAGATAACAATTCTAAAGTAGGAACTCTCTGGAGAAGAGGTGATGAGTAGTTTAACCTTATTCTACACGAGTGATCAGAGAAAATCTTCCCAGATGGCTTGCCATGAGATTCAGGAAGTAAAGTCTCCTTTCTTAATGTATAAAAGGGTAAAGGTTTGAGTTCCATTGCACAGATTTGAGAATGTATGACTATTGCCCAGCACTAACTTTTTACATTTAGATTTTAGAGTAGATAGTGCTTTCCCTAGCTCTTTAAAATATATTAATGTGCATTGGACCTGCCTAGGTACCAATTCAATATTTCAAATAAAGGAGTAAAACAGTAATTATGGCTTCTTGTACATAAGGTAAAAAATTCCACAACAAATTTAACAGACACTTCAGTTTTCAAAGTGACACCATCATTTTTTGTGTGTGTGCCCTGGCTGGCAATGTGTTGAATGTTATTGCCAATACAGATGTAAATGGTGAACTGAACAAAATATATCATTAGATGAGGGAATCTTGAAAGTTTAATGCTATGTGTTGAAAAGAGGCTTAAAGAACAAATTTCTTCCATTGGAAAAATATTTAACATCTTCTTCATATGACTTACACTGTCACAATCAGAGCCATACTCTCATTTTTCTTCTAAATCAGAGAATAAAACAAAATCCAATAAAAAAGAAAATTAAGCAACTGTGTCCAGGGTAGCTCTCTTCAGTTCTTTAGCAAAAAAAAAGAAAATGCAAGAGACCAGGTCAAGTAAAGAAGTATACATCATTTATTGGCCTGAGGTATAGCTTTTCTTGCTAATCAGATTAGTTTTCTTAATTTGATTGGATTTGATGTGTGGGGGTCAGTAATATATTGTGAGGGATATTCCACTTGCAGAGTTTTGCGGAGTATTGGCAGGGAAAGCTGGCTTGTTCAGATCAACTGACTCAGCACCATTGTGGGCTGTGAGAGCATCTCTCGTCTGTAGTTACATACGCTTGGTGCTGAAGAGCTGTGTTAAGCAGGAACCTAACTCAGCAAAGATCAGAAAAACTGAAAAATAGAGTCAATGTTTAAACAAGAAAGTAGGTAGCCAGAGAAGATCAACACAGATTAGTAAGAGAAAAGTCTGAGGCAATATCGGAGATGAAGAGTATTTTCTCTGTATACACATTTGTTCTTAGACAAGGGAAAAAGCTTAGTATATATAGTTTGTTGTAAGATCAAGATTCATATAATGTCATCATAAAACAAATATATTTCCCTCATACTTGTTTTGAAATTTGTTCCCTAGGAATAAATTTATTCTGCCCCGGAATAAAATCTCTAGCTGGTTCTAAAGCTGATTTGCTCACTCTTAGACGATAAGACCTCAGGTCACTTGAGTCAAAAACATTTTAGTTCTGTAATAGGTATTTTCAGTCCAGTATAATAATAAAAATTCTGAAATTATTCAAAGATAAATCTCCCCCCTTCGCTCAATTAAATCTAGCACAGTCTGGATTTAATTTAATTCTGGATAGACATGCAGAAAAGGACATGCTCAACTCTTTCTGGATTTTCAGCCCTATGAAGGAAAAGGAAAGATTGGTACCCACTGCATTGGTGCTGTTTTGAGCAGCAACACTGTTCAATGAGATTGGAGTATGTTTAAAGCTGATGCTTTTGTTTTGTGGAATGTTCCATCACTGAGATGTCCCCTGGAAGTTACTCTCATTAGGCCAGGGGTAAAAGAGAAGAAACCACCACCCTTCTCCATGATGGAAAAGGTGGAATTTTTCTTCCTTGTCTGTAATGTAACTCTTATAACCCTAGGTGTTTGAGGCCAAGGGGCACAGAAATGATTCTAGCCACCTTCTTTGAATGTCCTGAATAGGTAGTCCAGTACCTCACTTTGGGATGTGCAAGTGTTCGCCATGTATTGTCATGAGGCAAGCAGTCCCACAGGAGTACACTGCAACCTGACATCTCCATCCCTCATTCTTTAGCCTCACTACAATTCCTTTTCTGTTTCTGCAAATTCTAGAAACTATTCTCACCTGCCAGCTGCCCTTTACATTTCTGAATCTTACTTGACACTTTGGGCCATTTGACCCTTCTCAAACTTATACTTTTGACTTCCACACTACATTCTAATTCATCTCCCCTGCCTCGTATGTATGTGTGTGTATTTATTTATTCTGAAAATTTTTTTTAGATACATGAATTGGGTCCTTGTCCTCTGCTTTTTTACCTTGAAATATTGCTTTATTGTTTTCAATCCACAGAAAGTGACAAATGAAATTTTTGTTTAATCTTAATCCACATTTGTGGTGGCAACTACTATATTTACATCAATAATTCTTGTGTTGCTATTGTTGAGCGATACTTTAGCATCAATTCAAATTATATTTTAGCTAGTCTTCCTGACTGTGGAGACTAAAAAGCTAACTGTTATATTTAGCAGATTCTCTTACGGCTAAATATATAAAAGTGACTTAGGATCTATTAAACAAAGGTATACACACAAGATCTGAAACATACAAAGCAAATGTATTAGTTTTCTATTTCTGCCATAACAAATTTTCACAAACTTTGTGGCTTATAATACATATTTGTATTTCCAAGTGTTTGCAATAGCCAAAAGATAGAAGGAACCCAATATTCATTGATGTGTGAATAAACAAAAAGTAGTATGTGTACATTTAAATATAATGGAATGTACATATGTATATATGTATGTATATATATGAGTAGAAATATTATTCAGCCTTAAAAAGGAAGGAAATTCTGACACGTGCTACAACATGACTGAACATTGAGGACATTGTGCTAAGTAAAGTAAGGCAGTCATAAAAAGACAAACACTGTATGATTCCACTTACATGAAGTATCTAAAGTAGCCAGATTCACAGAGGCAGAAAGTGGAATGGTGGTTGGCATGGGCTTTGGGGAGGGGAAAATTGAAGTTGTTGTTTAATGGGTACAGAGTTTCAGTTTTGTGAGATGAACAGAATTCTGGAGATTGGTTGCACAATGATGTGAATGTACATAACACTACTGAATTGCACGCTGAAAATTGGATAAGATAGTAAATTTAATGTTAAGTATATTTTACTACAATTAAAAATTAAAAAATAGAAAGCATCATTCAAACACACACAATTTTCTTTTCTTCCAGTTCTATAGGTTGTAAGTCCAACATGTGCTTTTTGGGCAAAATCAAAATAGTAATGAGGCCATGTTTCTTGTTGGAGGCCCAACTGAAAAATCTATCTCTTCTAGAAACAATTTATTGAGACCTTCATATTTCTTGGTATGTCCTCCTTCTTCCGTCTTTAAACCAGCAATGGTGGGTCAATTATCGTGTTGAATCTCTCCAATTGGCTGCAGCTGGACAAAATTCTCCACCTTTAACGACCTATGTGATTAGATTGTGTTCACCTGGATAATCCAGACTCCTCTATCTCTCTCAGGGTCTGTAGTCTTAATCACAATCTGTAAATAAGCCTCCTTCACAATGTAAGGGAACATATTCACAGATTCCAAGGATTAGAGTTGGAAATATTTGAGGAGCCAGCATTTTACCTGCCACTGTTAAGTCAGAAGACAGTGTGGGTAATAAGCATCTTTTTTGCTTCTTCGTCAAGGATGCATATAATTAGCATGACTTATCACTGTTGATGTTGACCTTCATCACCTAGCTGATGTATATAGTATTTGTCATTTTTCTCCACTGTTAGTTACTTTTTCCTGTATCCATACTGTACTCTTTGGAAGAAAGTCACACTCTGTACTTAATAGGTGGGGAGTTATATGCTCCATCTGCTTGAGGGCAAAATATCAACATATATTATTTGAAATTCTTCTGCGTGGAACATTTGCCTCTTCTCTCTCAATTATTCATTTATTAAATCATTAATTTATATTGGGTAGGACTCATGAATATTTGTATTTTAGGATATAATTCAATACTATTTATATATTTTTTCTTAAAAAATTGCTCCAGCTTTGGCTATTGGAGCTCTTTCAGTTGGCTCAAATGTCCCTTTGACATATTTCCAACAATTTGGTTTGTTTGTTTTGGAGCATTTTCTTTTTTTCTGTCACTACAAAATGCTCAAAGCTCATACTACCTATTTTTCTGCCTTTGTTCTAGACTCAGCAATTTCTCCAAGAAGCATTGGTTTATTTTATTGGAGAAGGATATGATTTGGCTGCATCCGCACCCATAATCTCATCTTGAATTGTAATCCCCATAATCCCCATGTGTCAAGGGAGAGACCAGGTGGAGGCATTAATAATCAAATCAGAGGGCGGTCTCTCCCACACTGTTCTCGTGATGGTAAGTGAGTTCTCACGAGATCTGATGGCTGTATAAATGTTTTGTTGTTCCTCCAGAACTCATTCTTCTTCCTGCCATCTTGTGAAGAAGGTGTTTTGCCTCCCCTGTGCCATCTGCCGGGATTGTAAGATTCCTAACTGCTTCCCCAACCATGCTGAAATGTGAGTCAATTAAACTTCTTTCCTTTATAAATTACCCAGTCTCAGGCAGTTCTTTATAGCAGTGTGAAAACGGACTAATACAGAGAATAATACTAAAAACCAAAATCTAGATGCTATGTGGATTAATTGCTACTTGAATGTCATTTCTTCTAGGTCCTCTTATCTGACAGAGCAAGGGAATGTATGTATGCATACATACACGCACAAGACACATTTATATAAATATTTTTGTATATCCCCACTTGTATGAACTCAATATTAAGTTCATACTTAATATTAAAGGTAAAATATTAAATTTACACCATTAAATTTGTTATGGTGTAAACCGTGATAAGTCATGCTAATTATATGCATCCTTGACGAAGAAGCAAAAGAGGTGCTTATTACCCACACTGTCTTCTGACTTAACAGTGGCAGGTAAAGTGCTGGCTCCTCAAATATTTCCAACTCTAATCCTTGGAACCTGTGAATATGTCCCTTATATTGTGAAGGAGGCTTATTTACAGATTGTGATTAAGACTACAGACCCTGAGAGAGATAGAGGAGTCTGGATTATCCAGGTGAACCCAATCTAATCACATAGGTAGTTAAAGGTGGAGAATTTTGTCCAGCTGCAGCCAATCGGAGAGATTCAACATACTGAGTTGAATGTAGTAAAAATATTAAACTCAATATTAAAGGTGGAGAATTTTGTCCAGCTGCAGCCAATCGGAGAGATTCAACATATTGAGTTGAATGTAGTAAAAATATTGAACTCAATATTAAGCTAAATTTGAGTTCGTACTGATGTCTTCAGCTCTAATTCATACCCACTATGTAGCTCTTTCTAGACTCCTCTTGTTGCTTGTTTGTAACCTCCCACACCAAGACTGAAAAATCTGACTCCCATCATCCATCCATTTATTTTCAGTATACCTATATAGAGGTATCAGAATTCTTAGCCTGTACCCTTATGCGAAATATCTTTATCAACTGGAGTATAGAATTTAGGTACAGCTTCTATCACCTTTAGTCTTACACACTCTGCTCATTTTTGAATTAATTTGTCAGCACTCTTTCTCCCCCCACACATTCAATGAGATTGTTTCTTACATTTGCAATAGAGTGATTTTTTTTTGTCCCATTTTGTATTCCATCCTGGGATCCCTGAAACTATTAAATATATATACTTTAATTTTTTTTGAGACAGAGTTTTGCTCTCGTTGCCCAGGCTGGAATGCAATGGTGCAATCTCGGCTCACTGCAACCTCAGCCTCCCAGGTTCAAGCGATTCTCCTGCCTCAGCCTCCGGAGCAGCTGGGATTACAGGCATACACCATCACGCCCAGCTAATTTTGTATTTTTAGTAGAGATGGGGTTTCTCCATGTTGGTCCAGCTGGTCTCGGGCTCCTGACCTCAGGTGATCCGCCCGCCTAGGCCTCCCAATGTAGTGGAGAGTTCTATGCTTAATGTCTTATATCCAATATTACTGTAACATTAAGTATAGTTTTACCACCTGAAAATTTACTTGTTCTTCATCTATTCAATCATCTTCCCCTCATACGCTGCAATTGATGTCTGTATGGTTACTATAGCTTTTTCTCTTTCAGAATGTCATACATTTGGACATTATGTAGCATTTTAAGACTGGCTTCTTTCATTTAGCAGTATGCATTTAAGAGTCATGTTTTCTTTTTTATGACTCAATTAGCTCATTTTTTTTAGTCAAAAACCTGAGTTCATTGTATGGATGTGCTGCAATTTGTTTATTCACACAAATATTCAGGAGCAGGTTTTTGTGGTGGGCATGTTTTCAAATCAGTTGGATATATACATAGGAATACAAATCTCGGAGTGTATGGTAAAATTGTTTAGCTGTGTAAGAAACTTGCAAACTGTTATCCAAAGTAGTTGCACCAGTATGCATTTCCATCAGCAATGAATGAGAGTTACTTTTATTCCACATCCTCACCAGCAATTGGCATTGTCAGATATTTGAATTTTAATCATTCTACTAGGTGTGTAGTGTTATGTCAGTTTTGTTTTAATTTTCAATCTTCTGATGCCAAACTATGCTGAGCATCATTTTACATATGCTTACTTGCCATCTATATATCTTCTTATTGAGATGTTTTGATCTTTTGCACATTTTAAAATGGGTAGTTTGTTTTCTTATTGTTCAGTTGTAAGACCTCTTTGCATATATTACATACAAGTGATTTGCCATGTATATGTCTCGTAAGTATTTTCTTCCACTTCTGGTTAATATTTAATTTTTTAAGTGTCCTTCACAGAGAGGAAATGTTTATTTTTCACTTATTTTTTTCTTTCATAGATCATGCTTTTTTGTATATATGTAAAAATTCTTTACTAAGCCCAATGTTATCTCATTTTCTCCAACATTTTCTTTTAGAAGTTAGAGATTTTATAGTTTTACATTTTATATTTAGATCTATGATCCATTTTCAGGTTTTTTTGTCTGTGTGAAAGGTATTGGGTCTGCTACATGATGATGAACATGGTCTCTTTTTCCTCCTCCTACTCTTTTTTTCTTTTTTTAATATGGGCATCTGATTTGTTTCAGTACCATCTGTTGAAAAGACTACCATTTTTCCATTGAATTGATTGCACTTCTTTGTTCTTTTGTATATAAATATATTCAACTAATTTTTATATAATAAAATGAACATACCTTTAAATAATATATGTGGGGTGTGTGTGTGTGTGTATGTGTGTGTATCCTCTTCCCCTGGGGTCTTGTACTCTGTATAAGTGATCTATGTTTATTCTTTCAATGGTACCCTGCTGTCAGGTTTACTATAGCTTTATTGTATGCTGTAAACTCTATCCTAAAATTTTGTTTTTCTTTAGTATTGTGATGGCTATTGTAGATCTTTTTTGTTTTTCACATAAACTTTAGAATCAGTTTGTCAACATCTACAAAATAGCTTGCTGGCATTTTGATCGGGATAGCATGGATATGTAAATTATTCTGAAAATAATTGACACACCAATATTGAGTCTTCTCTCCATTAACAAATAATCTCTCCATTTATACAGATCCTTGATTTACTTTTTGGAGTAAAAAAAGTGGAGCTCTTTTTGTAGTTCCACATATAGATTCTTTCTTCATTTTGTTAGATCTATATCTATTTTATATTACCTTCTATTGTAAATAGTATTAATTTTAAATTTCCTATTCCAATTGATCCTTGATAATATAGAGAAAATCAACACATTTTTGTATATTGATCTTCTGTCCTATGACTTTGGTATACTCACTTATTAGCCCCATCGGTTTCTTGTTGCTTCTTTGGGATTTTCTGTATAGACAATCATGTCATCTGTTAAAGGTAAAATATATGAAAACAATAGCAGTAATAAATAATCAAACTGATACATAGGGACTGATGATATATATTGATGGAAAAGATATTAAAATTAATGCTTATTATATTCAAGGAAATACAATGTATATTGACAATTTCATCAGTGTCCTGGAAATGTTAAAATAAAATAATCTAATGACAATTATAAAAGTAAAGACAAACGAGAAATAAGCTAGTCGGAATGTCAGAAGAGAGTAGACATATCTGAAAAAGAAATTAGTAAACTAGAAGTTAATTTAGTAGAAAGTGTACTTAATTACCTCTTTAAAGACCCTATCTCCAAATATTGTCATATTGGGTGTTAGGGCTTTGGCACATTAATTTTGTGGAGACACAATTCACTCCATATTAAAACTTTACAAATGTGTTAAAAATTATACTATAACTTCAAGAAATTGTGTATAAACACTCAACAACATGTTCATTTAAATTCATCTACAATATTAATATATATTATATATTATATAGTATTTATAATATATAATATATATTAAGTATTTATAATATATAATTATATATTATATATTATATATCATAATATATTATTTTATATTTATATAAATATAAAATTAAATTTATATAAATTTAAAATTAAATAAAATATAAATATATTTATATTTCTATATTATAATGTTATATATTATAATTATTATATATTATATATTATAATATATTATGATATATTATAATTATTATATATTATATATTATAATATATTATTATATATTATATATTATAATATATCATGATATATTATAATATATATTATATATATATATTATATGATATATTAATTATAATATATCATAATATACTATAATATATAATATATATTATAATATATCATGATATAGTATAATATATATTATATATTATAGTATATTATGATATATTATAATTAATATATTATATATGATATATAATAATTATAATATATCATAATATATTATATCATATATTATAATATATATATTATATGATATTATATATAATATATTATATTATATATATTATATGATATTATATATTATATCATAATATATATAATATATAATATATGTTATATATTATAATATATTATTATATATTATATATTATTAATATATATTCATGATAATAAATATAAATAAGTGAAGTCATCAGTGAAAAGACAATGATTGCTAGCTCTATGTAAAATAGAAATCAAACAATGTACTACTTATAAGAAAGTAATTTAAAATACAAGTTTACAGAAAGTATAAAAAATGGAAAATAATACACTTAAAAATACTAACCAAAAGAAAGCCCATGAAACTATGCTGAGAGAATTCAAAAAATGAACGTAAGTACATCACATATAAAGGTGACACTTTATCTTGATGAAGAATTAAATCTGTAGACTTTAAAGCTATTAAAATCTTTATATAATTTATAATGTAGTATTAAAATATATATAAAAATTGTAGATCTTAATGGAAAAATAGACAAATTCACAACTGTAGTGAAATATTTATTTACTGATAGAACAGTAGATATATATTTAGAAATAATATATAAACTTTGAACAGCATCATTAATAAATTATTTAATTTATGTATATAGAATTCTGTGTTCAACAACAGCAGAGTGCACACTCTTTTCAAACACATATGGGCTTTTCACAGAAATAACTACATGTTAGCATATTTCAATCATTTTAAAAATATTGAATTTATACAGAGTATATTCTCTAAACACATTACCTTTAATCTAGAAACACATTTCCTATGTGTTTAGAAATAAAGAAATATATGTTTAAATAACACATGGCTCAAAAAGTTATCACAGGGGCAATTTGAAAATGTTTGGAGTCAAATAATAATGAAAATAGAAAAAATCAAACCTCTGAGCTCCACTAAATCCATCCTTAGAGAAACACTATTGCTCTAATTAAATATTTTAGGCATAAAGAAATAATAAAAATAAATGGACTCTCTCAGGAAAACAAAAAAATATTGACTATGCAAGGAATGTAGAAGAACAAAAATAATGAAAATTAGAATTAATAAAATACAAAACAAATATGCAATGAAAGTAAAAGACTAGTCAAGAAAAAAGGGATAAGGCACAAATAATCAGATTTAGGAATGACAAGAGGAACATTGCTCCAAATTCTATAGCATTTTGTTTTAATTATTCAAACAAATCAACAGTTTTAAGTCAATAAACTACAAAATATACATGATATGGGCAAATCAAAGGCATGTTAAAGTTTACAAAACTGGCTCAAAAAGGAATAGGAAATCTTCATGAACCTATAACTATTAAATAAATCAAATCAGTTATTAATAAAGCAATCTCACCATGCTGTCTATAAGCCTGTATAGGTTCACTAGCAAATTCAAACAAAAATGTATGATTAAAAATTGTAATTTCTGCCAAACTCTTGCAGAAAATTTGTTAAAAACAAAATTTTAATAAATGATTCCAGAAAATTGTTTATTATTAGAAAATATTTTAAGAAAGGAAAATTATACACTAATACTATTAACAAGTATGGATATACAGATCTTAAAATATTACAAAACCAAATTCAGAAAAGATAATATATAGGGTAATGTATAATGAAAAATTTGAATTTATTTCAGTAGCATAAGGTCAGCATGATGTTAGAAAATCATCTAATAATTCATGACATTAAATATAGGAAATAATATCTAGTCATTTTAATAGTTGCAGAAAAGCTTATTTTTGATAAAAACAAGCATATATGATGTTTTAAAAACTGTAAAATAGGGCATGCAAGATAATGTCATTAATCTGATAAAGTGTGTCTACATAAATTACAAATATCCCTATTATGTTTAATAATAACATCTTGAAAACTTTTCTTTTAAAATTGGAAACAAAACAATTTGACTCTCTCACCACTTGTATTCAACATTGAATTGGCATTACCAATCAGTAGAGCAGGCAAGAAAAATAAAGCATATGTATTAAAAGAGAATAAATACAAGATTTATTATTTGCAGATATGACTGTATACATTAAAAAATCAAAATAATCTGACAAATTATTGAAAGGAATAAATGAGATTAGCATGTTTCTCAGGAAAAAGTTTAATATGTCAATCATTTGTGTTACCATGAACAAATAAAAATTGTTAGAAATTTTTTAAACAAAATACCATTTATAATTACATCAAATGCCATCAAATGTATAGAATTAAATCTAACAAAATTTTTGCAAGACTTCTATGCAAAAACATATAAAACAGTCAAAAGAAAACCTAAATAAGTAGGTGAACGTTAACTATAAAGATATCAATTATCCTCATTCATCTATTCATACAATGTGATACAAATCAAAATCTCAACATATTTTATTGAAGAGATTCAAAAATTAATTCTACAACTTATACAAAAATAGAGTCAATCATAGTGAAGACTCTTAAAGAACTAGGTCAGACTATTGGTTCTATTGGATGTCAAAACTTGCTGGAAAACAGAAATGCCTAGTGGACTAGAATAGAACAATTAGCCAATGAGAGAGAATCTGACCCATTCATGTAGAGCTGATTTATAACAAAGTCATCACTTTAGGACAGTGATGAAACATTCTTTTAATAAATGTCACTAGAAATATTGTATTTTCATGTGGAAAAAAAAGAGACTTGTAACACATAGTATACCCAGATTTCAATGTCAGTTGCATCGTAGACATTTGTGAAAGAGTAAACAGTAAAATCCGTAGGTGATAACAGAGGAAAATGTAATGAACTATGAAAGAGAAAGAATTCTCAAATGTGAGAGGAAGGGTATTTACCCTAAAAGAAAGATAGCTTATTTGAACATTAAAACTAAAAACTTATTTCATTAAAAACACCATTCAGTGAGAGAAATGGCAAGCCAGAGAGTAAAAGATAGATATAAAACATGTGATTAATAACACACATTTTAAAAACATTAAAACATCAAATTTGACAAAATGAAAAAGAAATTTAAATATTAACTTCAATAGATACAAAATCCAATGTCTTGTGACTACATACATAGCTGCTCAATGTTATTCATAATCTAGAAAATACCAAATAAAACCCAAATGAGAATCTACTATATAGATGGCTAAACTTAAATAATGATAGCACTAAGTGTTTGTGACAGTGTAGCACTGGAAATAATCATATGCTGCCAATGGGAGTGGACACAGGTACAACTAATTTGGATTATAGTTTGGCATCATCTAGCAAAAATGAGTTCCATGTATCCTATGAGAAAGTAACTGTACTCCTGGAAATTTACAAAAATAAAATTATTACATATTTTCTAAGTGGCATAATAAGAACATTCATAATATTTTTGTATTATACCCCAAACAGGAAACAAAATAATGTTCAACAGAGAATAAGATATATTCATAAACTATGGTATTTTCACCATCTAATACTATAATAAAAATGAAAATATTCCTACCAAACACAACAAGGTGAATGAATGTCACAACACATTTTAAAAAATTGTACTTTGTAATGGACACAGTATGGTACAGTGTGATGTTTCAATACATATGCATATTGCATGATGATCATATCAGGGTAGTCAGCATGTCCACCAAGTTAAAAGTTAAGCATTTCTTTGTGGTGATAACTTTCCATATCCTCTTCTCTAGCTATATTGAAATATACAATACATTGTTATTAGTTATGTTTACCCTACTACATAACAGAACCCCAAAACTTTTTTCTATCTAACTGTACCTTTGTACTGTTGATCAACATCTCCCTATTCCAACCACTGGCCTCTGGGAACCACTATGCTTTCTCTACTTTTATGGGATCAACTTTCCAAATATGAATTCACATATGATTCCGCATGTGAATGAGTTTATGTAGTATTTGTCTTTTTCTGTCGTTTATTTTATTTAACATAATGTCCTCTAGGTTCATCCATGTTACCCTAAATAACAGGATTGAATGTATTTTGATAGCTAATAAATGGAACTATTTCATTGTGTAGATATACCACGTTTTCTTTATACATGCATCTGTTGATAGACATTTAGGTTGATTCTATATCTTGGCTATTGTGAGTAATGCTGTGACAAACATATCTCTTTGATATACTGATTTCAATACTTTTGGGTATATACCCAGTAATGAGATTGCTGGATTATGTATTTAATAGTAGTTCTTTTTTTAATTTTTTGAGGAACCTCAATACTCCTTTCCATAATGACTGTACTAATTTACATTCCCACTAATGTTGTGTAAGAGTTCGCCTTTCTCCATATTCTCACCAGTATTTACAACATGTTTTTTTAAGGGAAGAGAATAAAGTCAAAGGATTCTATTTATTTAGTGTCAAAAATCAACAGCATTAATTTATATATGTGATAGGTGTGTGTATAAGTGTAGAAAACAGAAAATAATTAAGTGGTTGCCATAAAGTTCAGGATAGTAATTATATTTACAGGATCTGGAAGACATCATGATTTGGAAAGGATTTGAGGAGAGGAGTGCTGAAAATGTTCTCTTTTTTGACCTTGGTGAAAATCATACAAGTCTCACTCTGGGATGACTTATCAATTTCTACATTTACATTTTATAAACTTTTCTACATGCGTAGTACATTTCACATTAAAAACAATTTAGGTGCCTGAATAAAACTGGGAATTTCCAGTATAAGTAAATGTCAGAAATGAAGAAACTATAGAAAATACCTAGGTAAATTTGGGCAAAACAGAATTTCAAAAAATAAAAATGATGATGTAATTATAAGTTTAGGTATAGCTGCAATAATAACTAAAATATGGGAAAAAAGATCCTGAGGAATCTATCTCGAATGCAGTGCAGAGTAAGATAGGCACAGAAACCATGCAAAAGAGATTGGGAACTATGGAGGATACTATGAAAAGCAGAGGAGAAAGAAAATAGGAAAACAGTATCAGAGAAGTTTCCAGAACTAATAGGAGAAAGACAATAATCCTCCAATTCAGAAATCCCGGTGAATCCCAAGTTATTAAATAGAAAAGAATTCATATGCAGGGAATATGACCACTGCAGAAAAATCCTAAAAGTGTCAAAAATTTAAGAGATCTTTCTAGATATAGATATGGATCTAGATAGATATACAATTAGACTGACAATTGTAATTTCTTAAAGGCTAAAATTGTTTCACCGTACAAGTTGCTAAGATATATAAAATTATATAGAAATGAATGCCAATAATATGTAAAATTCAGTATAGTCATATTTTCTCAAAAGTCAGAGAGGCAATGGATTGAGGTGTGTCAGTAGGGACTACAAAGATAATGGTTATGACTTATTACATATATATGTACACGTGTGTGGGGGCACGTGGTGTATTTTTTATTTTTTTAATTTCAATAGCTTTTGGGGTACAAGTTGTTTTTGGTTACATGGATAAATTGTATAATGGTGAAGTCTGAGATTTTAGTGCACCCATCACCCGAATAGCAAATGTTGTACTCAATAAGTAGTTTTCATCCCTCATCCCCTTCCCATACTGGCCACTTCTGAGTCTCCAAAGTCCATTACATCACTCTGTATGTCTTTGCATATTCACAGCTTAACTCCCATTTACAGATAAGAACACACAGTATTTGTTTTTCCATTTCTGAGTTATTTCACTTGGAATAATGGCCTCCAACTACATCCAAGATGCTGCAAAATACATTATTTCATTCTTTTTTATGTCTGAGTAGTATTCCATGGCACACTATGCCACATTTTCTTTATCCACTCACCAGTTGATGGGTGCTTAGGTGCGTTCCATATCTTTGCAATTGTGAATTGTGCTGTGATAAACATTCACATACAGTTGTCCTTTGTTATATAATGACATATTTTTCTTTGGGTATATAACGCAGTAATCGGATTGCTGGATAGAAGGGTAGATATATTTTTAGTTCTTTAAGAAATCTCCATACTGTTTTCCGAAGAGGTTGTACTAATTTATATTCCCAACAGCAGTGTATAAGAATTCTCTTGTTCACCACATCCATGCCAACATCTATTGTTTTTTAACCTTCAATCATGGACATATCTGGCTGGAATAAGGTGGTGTCTTAAGGTGGTTTTAATTTGATTTACTCTGATGATTAGTGATGTTGAGCATTTTCATATGTTTGTTGGTCATTTGTTTATCTTCTTTTGAGAAATGTCGATTTGTGTCATTTGCCCATTTTTGATGAGATTTTTGTTTTCCTCTTGCTGATTTGTTTGAGTTCCTTGTAGATCCTGGATAGTAGTCCTTTGTGGATGCACAGTTTGCAAATATTTTCTTTCTGTTTTTAATTTTTTAAATTTTTGTGGGTACATAGTACATGCATATATTTATGGGGTACATGAGATGTTTTGATACAGGCATGCAATACGTAATAATCACATCATGGAAGATGGGGTATCTATCCCTGCAAGGATTTATCTTTTGTGTTACAAGCAATCCAATTATACTCTTTTAGTTATTTTAAAATGCACAATTAAAATATTATCAACTATAGTCACCCTGTTGTGCTATCAAATGCTAGACCTCATTCATTCATTCATTCTATCTGTTTTACCCATTAACCATCACCGCCTCCTTCCTGCCCCAGCCCCCACTACCTTTCCTAGCATCTGGCAACCATCCTTCTACTCGCACTATCTATGGGTTTGATTATTTTGATTTAAATCCCACAAACACGTGAGAATGTGTGATGTTTGTCTTTCTGTTCCTGGCTTATTTCACTTAACATAGCAACCTCCTGTTCCATCCATGTTGTTGCAAATGACTTAATCTTATTCTTTATTTGTGGGTGAATAGTACACCATTGTGTATAAGTACTACACTTTCTTTATCCAGTTCTCTGTTGATGAACACTTAGGTTGCTTCCAAATCTTGGCTATGGTGAACAGAGCTGCAACAAACAAGGGAATGCATATAGCTCTTGGGCATATTGATTTTCTCTCTTTCAGGAATGTATCCAGCAGTGGGATACTCAGATCATATGATAATTCTGTTTTTAATTTTTGGAGAAACTTCCAAATTGTTCTCCATAGTGGTTGTACTAAATGACATTCCCACCAACAGTGTGGTAGTGTTCCCTTTCTCCACGTCCTTGCCAGCATTTGTTAGTTTGCAAATATTTTTCTCCCATTTCATGGGGTTTTTGTTTACTCTGATGATGACTTCTTTTGCTGTGCAGAAACTTTTCAGTTCAATTAAGTCCCAATTATTTCTATTTTTGTTGCATTTGTTTTTGGGATCTTAGTCGTAAATTCTTTGCCAAGATCAATGGTTCAGAAGAGTTTTCCTAGGTATTCTTCTGGTGTTTTTATGGTTTTAGATCTTGGATTTAAGTCTTTGTTCTATCTTGAGTTGATTTTTGTATACAGTGAGAGGTAGTGATCCAGCTTCATTCTTCTACATATGGCTATCCAGTTTACCCACTACCATTTATTTAATCAGGTGTCCTTTCTCCAGTCTGTGTTTTTGTAGGCTTTGTTGAAGATCAGTTGGTTGTATGTGACTTTATTTCTAGGTTCTCTGTCCTGTTCCATTGCACTATGTATCTACTTTTATACCAGTACCATGCTGTTTTGGTAACTATATGATTGTAATATAATTTGAAGTCTGGTAATATGATGCCTCCAGATTTTTTGCTTAGAATTACTTTGGCTATTTGGGCTCTTTGTTGTTTCCATACAAATTTTAGGATTATTTATTCTAATTCTGTGAAAAATGTCTCTGGCATTTTGATAAAAATTGCATAGAATCTGTAGATAATTTTGGACATATGCTCTTTTTCATGATATTGATTCTTCCAATCCATGGGTATGGGATATATTTTCATTCGTTTGCATCATCTATGGTTTCTTTCAGCAGTGTTTGGTAGTTCTCCTTGTAGAGATCTTTCACCTCCTTGGTTAAGTATATTTTTGTTTGTTTGTTTGTTTGTCTCTTTGCTTTTTCTTGTAACTTTTGTAAAAGGGATTGAGTCCTTGATTTGATTCTCAGCTTTGACACTGTTGGTGTATAGTAGTGCTACTGATTTGTGTATCTTGATTTTGTAACCTGAGACTTTATTGAATTCATTTATCAAAATCTAGGAGTCTTTTGGAAGAGTCTTTAGGGTTTTTTAGGTATATAATCAAATCATCAGCAAGTAGAGATAGACTTCTTCTGTTCCAATTTGGATGCCTCTTATTCCTTTCTCTTGTCTGATTGCTCTGGTTAGGACTTCCTGATCAATTTTTTAACCTGAATGCATACATGGACATTTATTTCATTGTTTTATTGACCCTCAAATGTATTTTAGAATTATTCTCTTGTAAACATTCAACAACTAATTAAAAGGAAGTATCATCTTGTCTAGTGCCTTCATTTTAAAGAGTTTGGTGCTATGAAACATAATTTTAAAAAGCAGATTTGTGATAGTCTGAAATATGAGCTCAGGTATTCTGACTTGAAGGTCAACAGTGATAACATACAATGGTGTCTTTTAAAATGCAGCCTTCAATCTAAATTATCTAGAAAAGTAGAAAATCGTTGTAATTTAATGATTTCAGTGGAGCTTGTCTTTTCTCAAATTATCAAAGTTAAACATCAAAGAAGGAACAAAAATGACACCAGTAGTAATTAGAAGCTTTTCTTGACAGAAATCAATTAAGGTATTTTTTTTTTCTTTTTTTTTTTTTTTTGGAGACGGAGTCTTGCTCTGTTGCCCAGGCTGGAGTGCAGTGACGCGATCTCGGCTCACTGCAAGCTCCGCCTCCCGGGTTCACGCCATTCTCTTGCCTCAGCCTCTCCAAGTAGCTGGGACTACAGGCGCCCGCCACCACGCCCAGCTAATTTTTTGTATTTTTTAGTAGAGACGGGGTTTCACCGTGGTCTCAATCTCCTGACCTCGTGATCTGCCTGCCTCGGCCTCCCAAAGTGCTGGGATTACAAGCGTGAGCCACCGCGCCCAGCCCAATTAAGGTACTTTTAACATTAGAAGTGATCTGAGCTATTCACAGCAAAAGTCATTGCTACCACAGATGCAGAAAGCAAATTATAAGTAATTATATAACAAATAAGGTTAGTAATAATTTAACCAATAAATATGTCCTAGATGTGATGAGTTAAATAGAAAGGGGAGAGTAGATATACTCTTTACTTCAGGAACTTTTCTACTTTCTGGTCATCTCTTTTCTCTAAAGTGTCTATATCAACAAGATTAGTGTTTTTTTCCTTTATATCTTATTTAAATCAAAATTTTTTTAAAAATTAAGCAATTCCCCAGTTGTTCCCTTTTCTATCCTGTAGTGTTCACAGACTATTATACTATACCAATGGAGTAAAGAATTTTTCTTACAACAGCTAAAAGGCATATATTTTTAAGAAGTTTATAAATAGAAAAGAGGGAAATGTCATAGGGGACAATTATTCAGAAGAAGAGAGGAAAAAAGGCAGGTATGGACAAAATATTCTGGAACATGTAAGAGAACGTGGTGGTTTTTCTTTTCAATATATTAAGGAGACTAATCGGAAAGATTAGTCAACCGAAGGCAGCAGACAACAGGGTTTAAGATAAATTGATAATACTAGAAATTCAGGAGGCATTTCTGGAACTTGCTCATCCAAATTCAGAGTTGAACAAATGAGGTAAACTATCTTGATATGTAAGACGTATTTATTTGTTAGGGTAGATGTTCAGTTGCCATACTGATGAGGCCAAAATATACTGCAGCATTCGTAAGACAGTAATTTGTTTCCCTCTCATATGGTCTAGACCACATTGTCATTTAGGGACAAAAAATTTCAGCCATTTGACTGCTCAGCTATTTACTAGGATGTTATTTTATTTATTTATTTTTGGTGATGGAGTCTTGCCCTGTCGCCCAGGCTGGAGTACAGTGGTGTGATCTTGGCTCACTGCAACTTCCACCTCCCAGATTCAAGCGATTCTCCTGCCTCAGCCTCCTGAGTAGCTGGGATTACAGGCGCATGCCACCACACCCAACTAATTTTTGGATTTTTAGTAGAGATGAGGTTTCATCATGTTGGGCAAGCTGATCTCAAACTCCTGACCTTGTAATCCACCCACCTTGGCCTTCCAAAGTGCTGGGATTACAAGCGTGAGCCACCGCACCCGGCCAGGATGTTATTTCTTAATCTATGTGGTAAAAGCTGGTACGTTGCCAAGTCCAAGACTCAGCCCATACAAAGATGAAAATCAAGAAAGGTTTTTAAGAATACCTGCAGATTATACATGTATTTTCTGCTCCAGATCAGTCTGCAGACACTTAGAATCACAGCCAGCTCCAAGGAATACTAGGAAATGTAGAATTTTGCTATGTGCCCTATACTAAGGCTTTAACATAGGGTATACATTACTAATGGAAAAGAGGAGAAATTTGTATGGAATTCAGATAGCAGCAATTTGCCTCACAGGGCCAGTGGGTTAAGAGGAATGTGACCTTGAATCCTGTATGCTTATTTTCCTGATTAGAATCCTATGTACATTTCTCACTGTGTTTGTTAGCATGCCTAACTTTAGTGCAGTTACAATCACAAAACCTCCGTGGTTTATCACAATTAAACTTTGTGTCTACTTCACTGACCAGTGCAAATTAACAGGGCGGGGCATGGGTGGTGGTTCTGCTCCATCTAGTCATTCTGGAATATAGGTTTCTATCAAGCAACTCTGTCTAACCCTAGACCCCAGGAGTCTCCAGTTACATCTGTCTGTCTTGCAGCTGAAATTAAGTTTGGAAGATTGCATAATCATTTTGTGTATTAGCTGTAGATATGGTATACATCATGTCTATTGGCATTTCATTGGCCAGCACTCAGTCACATGGTTACACCTGTAAGGGGTCCTGAAAATGTAGTCTGTGGTACCCAGGATGAAATCAGAAACAATTTGCTGATAAGCCACCGGATTTGCTATATGTAGTATACTCTATACATATTATTAAAATTATACTAATGATGCAGAGCTGTAATATTCTGCTTGTGATGTTAAAATTAAATTAATTCCAATTTATACCAAAGTACATTTTAAACTATTAATTATACTACTAGTCTTTCACAGCTACTATCATTATTTGTAAAAGATTCTTATTCTTAGAATAGATATTTATTCTTATAATAGATGCATAAGAAAGGATGGTTATAATAGATGCATAAGAAAGAATGGCTATCTATATTTAAATATAGATATCTTAGGAGAGCAAAAACATTTTTATGAAATGTAGCACAAAGAAAATAAATTTCTAAGTTTCTATCACCAATAATATTCAGTGAAAATAACTTTTGTTTCATGGTGCTCGTGATTTTCTTTTCTCTATTAAATAATCAAAAGTTTTTACAGAAGCAGTATAGCCAAGAAGTATTTATTCCATTTAAAATACTCAAGATAGGGTTAACATTACAAAATGTATACTTTTTATCAAATATTTCCACCAAATATGATTCCACAAGATACTACTTTACTGTTTAACTTAATAGGAACTTTGATGATAAATGTCTCTCTGAAACTGTTTCTTTAATAATTATTAATTTTTCGTACACGTATATGAACAATGAGGTCCCCAAATGGTAAAACAAAAACCATTAGAATATGCAAAGTAATATAGATGAAGAAAATAAGCTATATGATTGATTGCTGAAATATAAGCTAAAGTATGGTTATCCTATTTTCTGGGCCTCCAAATGAACATCAAAACAAAAATAGTTGCAATAACTTTGCTGCGTTTCTTCCTTATAGAAAACTTGTTGAGTTTCCCCTTGAATTGATGTATAATATTTACTTTTGTTGCTGACTGCAGCAGTTTGTTCCATCTCATTAATTCAAGGAGTAAGAAACATCAAGGAACATCAGGAACATCATTAATCTGAAGACCATTTCTGCCCATGCCTAAGCGAAGCTATTAAAGATATTTCAAGATCCAACTAAAATAGTTATTAAAAAGCCTAACCACTATGTCTCAATTTATTTTCCAAGATAATTGTAACATCTTTGTCTTGGATCATGGGTTGATACATGTCTTTGGGTTTCATTTGCTATATTATTTTCAGAGCAAGGTAAAGGGAAAATTTAAATCACAATCAAAAACATTTAAAAAATTCAAGCTAAGTTTTAGAATCCTCTACTAGATCATAATATAGTCCTGGTGGAAGGCATGCTTTGTTCGGCGTCATTAGGCAACAGGTTTCGTCTTTCTGTCTTGTCTAGTATACACTAAGCAGAAAATTCAATTATTTTTCCATACTATTTTTTAAAAATAATTATAAACATGACTAAGAAATTCAACAGTACACTAGAAGTTATATATGTGAGCAAATAACACATACTTTAAAAAAATTATTTTTATAATTGACCAATAAAAATGTATATATTTATGCTGTATTACACGTTTTGAAATCTGTGTAAATTGTGAAATGTCTAAATCAAGCTATTAACATGTGCATTACTTCACATACTTATTTTTTTATTGTGGGAACATTTGAAATCTATTCTTTCAGGAGGTTTTAAGTATACTATACACTGTTACTCATTATAGTCACCATATGTAGAATAGTTCTCTTAAGCTTATTCCTCTTAACTAAATTTTACCCTTTGTCCAATGTCACCCTGATACCCCCAGCAACTCCCCTGAGCCCCTGGTAAGCTCCATTCTACTCTCTCCTTCCACAAGTTTCACTTTTTAGATTCAATATATGTGAGATCCAGGGATGTTTGTCTTCCTGTGTCTGGCTTATTTCACTTAATATATTCCAGGTTCATACATGTTGTTGTCAGTGACAGGATTTTCATACCACATTTTTTTATCCATTTATCTGTGAGCATTTGGGTTGATTTCATAACTTGGCTATCATGAATTGTGCTATGATAATCATAGGAGTGCAGATATATCTTTGACATATTGATTTTATATCCTTTGAGTGTATACCCAATAGTGAAACTGCTGGATCATAGATAGTTTTTTTTTTTTTTTTCTGTCCAGATTGATGAGTTTAATTTTAAATAGTAGCACTGGAAGATACACACATGCACACGTACACACACACACACACAGAAACACACACACATTTATTTGTTAAATTTTCAGATGTGAATAGGGTTAAAAATAACTTGTTCTAACATAGTGGCCCTTTTTTCCTGTTTTTGGAGTTCATTGATATTGGGGCTAAATATATTCTTTTTTTGTAGTTAGAAATTTCAATAACTTTTTTCTATTTTTTTCTACATTTTTATATATGATCAAGGAACAAGAATGGCTCAGGCTTTGAGACCAATCTGGGCAACATAGTGAGACCCTGTCTTAGCAAAAACTAGAAACCATCAGCTGACCAAAGTGGCACATGCTTGTAGTCTCAGTCACTCAGGAGGCTGGGGTGGGAAGGCCACTTGACCAGGAGGTCAAGGCCACAGTGAGCCATTATCTTGCCACTGCACTCCAGCCTGGGTGACAGAGCAAGACCCTGTCTCCAAAAAAAAAAAAAAAAAAAAAAAAAATTGGTAAGATAGTAAATTGATGTTAAGTATATTTTACTACAATTAAAAATTTAAAAATATAAAGCATCATTCAAACACACACAATTTTCTTTTCTTACAGTTTTGTAGGTTGTAAGTCCAACATGTGTCACCTTTTCCAAGTTCAGACTCTTGCAATGGAAATACTTACACTTCTATCAAATCCTTGTATTTTCTGGTTGTTGCAACATTTGCATGACTCTTGTGTTTGATCTGCACCATTGTGGAAATGATGAAGAAAGTGTCAGTGTTACTGACTGCTGGGAAACTTTGCCTGCAGGCTATGGTATGAAAGGAGAGGAGTAGGAGTAAGATAGAAGTCCTCTGAAAAAAAAAATAGCAATTGGAAAGTGAGGGCAGAGACGCCAGTATTTGGTAGCAGATCCCACTAGTTTAGTATTTATAACCCAATCTGCTGGAGTTTATGAGGTAGAAGCGTGAAAAATGTGAGACTCTGCTTATGGCTAAAACAAAAGACGAATGCCTCGTCTGATTTACAAGACTTATAGGCCAATAAAGCCAATGTAAGAAATATCCTTTAAAAATGAATGCATGTTTATGTATGAGTTTGATCTCTAAACATGATCTTTGTTGAGAAATAGATTTGAAGTTTTCAGCCACTTATGTTTGCTTACATTCTCTACAATATGCTTACTTGATGTTGGTAGATGTAAGATAATCATAATACTAGTCATCAAATCTAATGGATGTTTGATATTGAAAGGCAACTTCACTTGGCACTGACATAATACTGAAGAGATGACTGGAAAATAGATACCGTATTACTCCTGTCACATACTCTTTAGAAATGTAAAGTTTATTTTGCATTTTTCCAGTATTGGATTCTAAAACTGAGAGTTATTGTCCCTTCCCTTATATAGAGAATGATTGATTGAAGTATGAAATAAAAATGGGGTGACTTGGAAATTCTATAATCATTTCCATGTTTCCATTTAAAAAAATTTAATTATATAAACTTACAATTAAGCACATTATAGAAAAATCAAGGAAAATATTTAAAACTCATTTTTCCTAATTATTTAACTATATTTTACTATCACATATGGTCTTGACATTATATACATTTATTTTGTCAATATGGTAAAAATCCTGTACTACAAGGGCTGAGCATGGTGGCTCACACCTGCAATCCCAGCACTTTGGGAGGCTGAGGTGGGCAGGTCATGAGGTCAGGAGATCAAGACCATCCTGGCCAAGATGGTGAAACTCCGTCTCTACTAAAAAAATACAAAAATTAGCCGAGTGTGGCGGTGCGCGCCTGTAGTCCCAGCTACTCGGGAGGCTGAGACAGGAGAACTGCTTTAACCCAGGAGGTAGAGGCTACAGTGAGCCGAGATCATGCCACTGCACTCTAGCCTGGGTGACAGAACCAGACTCCGTCTCAAAAAAAAAAAAAAAAAAAAAAAATCCTGTGCTACATACTGCATAATTGTGTTACTCCACATCTCAACATTCCTTTTGGAGATGTCACGTTGGTGGTATATAACTGGCCATTGCAAGAGTGTTTAAAGCATGCAAATTGTCAAATGCTGCAAATCAGTTACTGCTTTATTGCTTTATTAATTGTCTCTTGATTTAAGAAAGTGATGGATAAAATGATGGAGAAAACTTAGTAATGCAGCTAAAACTGTAGCTGCATTGAAGATAACACAAAAGATGAGAAAATTTTCTACTAGCATTCAAAAAGGATTACTGACGTATCAAAGAAGGAACTCACATCATTGGCTAATAAGAGAAGTTCTGACATGTTTTCATGGTTTTACTTTTGTCTTGTCATTAACATAGACAAAAATACCAACCAGCATTCTTGTCAAAAATGCACTTGTTTGTCAATGACATGAGAAGCTAATAAGTTGAGTTGGATAGTGATTAAACATTTATTCTTAGCCTGAATTTGAGACATTACTGTTGGTAATACAAATATTAAACAGTGGAATTTGGGAGTAATAGCAATTCAATCTGAAGTTATAAAGTTATGGAATTTTCAATAAAGAATAATGTGGGCTGAACATGGATCACCACTGTAATCCTAGCACTTTGGGAGGCTTAAGGAGGAGGATTGCTTGAGTCCAGGAGTTTTTGACCAGCTTGGGGGCAACATAGGAACACTCCCATCTCTACAAAAAAAATTAAAAAATTAGCCAAGCATGATGGTGTGTGGCTGTAGTTCCAGCTACTCAGGAGGCTGATGTGGGAGGATAGCTTGAGCCTGGGAGACTCAGTTTGCAGTGAACCGTGATGGTGCCACTGCACTCAGGCCGGGGCAACTGAGCGAGACTCAGTCTCGAAAAAAAAAAAAAAGGAAGAATGCATATTTTATTATTGTTTGTAAACTGTGTTACAAGACTTTTAGATTAGTGAACTTCTTAATAAATGAATATGTGTGTATTTGTTTGCCTACACACACATACATACATTTTCTTATCGCAGAGACTCAGCTTTTAAACATTTATCAAGTCTTAATATTAGATATAGCAATTCCTGCCAGATTTTGGCTTTCATCTATGTGAGGTGAGAGCCATCTATTCCAAAGTTTTGAATAAAAGAATGGCAAGATCTGGCTAATACTTTAAAATAATAATAATCTGCTATTTCATTGAGAAAAACAGACTTATGTTTATCACCTAGCATTAATTGTTTATTTTATTCTGAGGCATATATGACTCAAAAAAAAACGAACACATTTCCTTGCCAGTGCTTGTGGTGAGCTGTGCCCATGTGATTAAATTCTGACCAGTGGGTGGAAGTAAAGGGCACACCATTCAGATTGTGACCTTCAAAAGGAGAAGTGTGTGTTTCTATTTCTGTTTTACAGATGCAGAAACTGAGCTAGGTGTGTGTAAGTAACTTGCCATGTGTCATGCAATCAGTAAACAACAAACATGATTTCAAACTTAGGTGGCCTCCCTCTAGAATTTGTGCTCGATGCCACTATAAAATAGTGCCTTATAGTGTGTGGGGATTTTTTAACACCTATATGTGTGAGAGGGTGGTTTGAAATTGGTTGAGTATTGAAATGTAAAGTAGATATTTTAAGCAGTCTATACATGTTGTATGAAAAATGAAGATGGGTGAAGTAGACAGACAGATTAATGACTTGTTCTATGGATCAGGTACTAATGCAAAATATGTAGAATTCTTTGACTTACCTTATCCTTCAGCCTGTGCATGTGTTTGTTTCTATGTGTTTGTACACATAGATACACACATATTCACATATATGTATATGCTTATGTACATTGTATATGTGTACATCTATGTATTGGTGATAAACTTGAAAATTTCAAAAATACATATGCCTAAATGAATATTTTTCTGCCTATGTTTAATTTATGTAATTCTTATTCAGAATTCTTGAAACTACTTGACTAAGTCTTAAGAATGTTATAATTCAAAATTACAAGAAAATAACTTAGTTGGCTTTGTTTCCGGAAAATTATAAAGACATGCTTGGAACTATTAAGTGATTTAAAAACTACCAGAATTCACAGATATTTTCCCATAAAACATAAAGAATTAGAAGCAAAAATGGACCTTGCCTTTTTGAATGATAAATAAGAGCCTCTGAATTCCAAGTCCTTTACATTTGCTTTCCGTAGGCTCAGCATAGTCACTGCCAACACTGTGAAAATATGACATAGTTCAAGAAACTTTATAAAAAACCTGTCAATAATTTAATTTGTAGATAAGATGAAACCAGGAGAGTAGCAAAAATTGACAACATTTCTGAAAGAACACTATATTGTTATGAAATGCCAAACTCTAAAACTTAAAAAGCATGTTAGCAGAGTTTTAAAGTTACTATAGCTATCATACTTTAATTTATTTTAATGTGTACCTCTCTGTTGCCACAAATGACTTGAGTTGGTAGACAGAGTTTGACAAGCCTGTTTTAGCATCAGAACAGCAATGAAGAATAGGTTATGTCAAAGAGAGTTATCGAAGGACCCTCTTTTGTAAAACTTCAAATTGGATGAGAAATTTTAGGGAAGAAGAGTTCAATATTTCTCCAAAGCACTGAAGCTGTTTTGTAGAATTATTGCAAAAGTAGAGCATAGACCCTGTGAAATATAGCAATGGCAAAATGTGTGAATTCCTATGAAAAGGGGAAAGCAATTTTTGCAAGATAGAGCTGTTATGGTGTAGAGTTTTATAAAGTTGCTTCTATAGTCAGATCCCACTAAAATTATATATTCGTCCCTTATTAGTTATGAGAGATATGACAAATTGCTTAAAATCTCTTAGCAATTTATCTGGATAATTTTAAGAATTGAAACAAATTCCAGGTAAAATATTTAACAGGGTTTTAAACACATAGTAGAAGAACCTCAATGAAATGATGAACTACAATGTAATGGTGACATTTGGATTAGTTAAATTCGATGTGACAGAATTGAACTGTTATAGTCAAAACAATATTTCTGAGTTTCCTACGAAATAAAGAAGTTCTGAAGGAAATATTAGTGGTCAAAGATTTTAAAATACCCAGTAATAGAAGGCACACTTTATTTCAGGATGCCATTTAGGTTCAAATATAGAGTTTTCTAAAGATTCAAAAGCCAGTTACCTTAGTAATTACTGCAGTAGGATTATCAAGTATACTTTCTAGATATTTATTATTCAATTATTATTCAAATATAGAGTTTTCTAAAGATTCAAAAGCCATAATTACTGCAGTAGGATTATCACGTATACTTTCCAGATATTTATTATTAAATGGCCCAGATAAGCAAAAAATGGCTATGAAATAAGTTTAGTGTTACATACAGGTACAGATAAAATGAAAATAAAATCATTTATTAAATGTTGTTAAACTCAATTTATACTTCTGAATGTCCCATGCATACTGAACTCAAAAACGTAGAGCATGCTCATAGAGCAACAGCTTTTGTTCAGGACAATGTTTTAGATTTCATAAGAGCACTAGGGCTTTGAATGAAGTGGTTCAGGGTACACAGAAGTGAACTTGAGGAAAACACAGGAATGTCATCCTAATAAATGACTTATTTGAATGGCATTTATTTTTATGGTTTTACATATAACATCTCTCATCTCTCTGTAGCTTTCTTTTTAGAAAGTTATCACCAAAAAATTATAAATGCAAAAGATTTTTGGTTTTTTTTGCAATGTATTTTCTCTAGTGATTACCTGTGTGTAAATATGTGTGGACACACACACACATATAGACATACATCACACAGACACACACATATAGAATTTTGGAAGCATTGACATAAAAGTAAATAAAACCAGTATCAGGATTTTATTCAGATGCAAGCAAAATAAACTTAAACTATCAGCTTAAATAAATAACGGCTTTATGTATCTCACACAAGAAAAAGACAGATGTAGGAAACCCAGTGTTAGCACATTGGATTAAGTTCTCAGGACCCTTTTCTTGCAGTTTCTGCTTATGGTTCATGTTTTAGAACTGGAGCCTTGACTGTCCCAGCTGCAAGACTAGGAGAAGGTAAATATTTTAGCATCTGGCATCATTATAAGAGGAAATCAAATGAGAATTTGGATGTGGATGATTTGGGATAGCCAATCATCATGTGTGCCAAAATATTTACATACTTCAGAGTTCTGGAAGGGTTTCATTATTTCTTGAAGTAAAATGCATAAACCATTTTGCATTAGTTATCTACCATGGCTATAATTGAAATATTAAATAATAATATAAAATTAATTGAAATGGAAAGCAAAGACATTTTATTGTATTTATAGATATCTTTTTCATTCCAAAGCATATTGGTAACAAACATTTAATATTTGTCAATGAAGATGATTGTAAGGTACTTTTTGAAAATAAAAAAACTACATTAGTATTCTGATTATTTCAGCAATTATGTAGGATAGTTAAAGAAGATACTTAATTATTATAATTAAAAATCTTTAAAGGATTGTCCAATTGTGATCGACATCACTAAGTATTTAATAGTGTGAAAATCATTTAATGATGATCTATTTCTTCCATTATAGTTCACAACTGAAATTTCATATCTGTAAAACTCTGCAACAACTAATTATTTTAATACCCAGTCACTAATATTAATGAGCAAAGACTTAAAGTCTGACTACGTATGTCACAGCCACTAACACCTTGCTAGTTTTTACTACTTTTAGCAACCTATTCTATGTGGAAGAAGTAAGCAGTGAGTATTTTATGGTTTTCTCATCTGCTTCACTTGTTGCTAAATAAATTGAATATATTAGGCAAAATGTGGTAGAGAAAAATTTATTTTGTCAAATTGTTTGGAATTAAAGAAAAATCTTTGCTAACTTTTGCTAGATTTGACGAAAAAATAGCTGTGTTGTGCAGAACAGCAGGAGAGATTTTTGTTGCTTCTGAGAATACATGGGGAGACATCAGATGAGAACAAAAATACAACAATTTGAGGGACACTGAATATCTCATGCCTTGAGGTGGGTGTTGGGCCTTCTTGGTTACCACTCTAATTTTGAAATACTTGGTGTGAGTGGAACTAGGGCAGAAATTGTTTGAGGGAGTTGAGTTTTATACACAATAGTTCAGTGAGAGGAAGAAAAAGACTAATAATCACAGCAGAAGCCAGATGTACAGGTAAGCATCAGTTCACACTTTAATAACATAAATTTAAAGAAAATTGACTTTGAGAGTTGAGATTATTTGCCCTTAGTGTAGTAAATTGCATGCTCTTGATCTGAAGGTAATATACCTTCTAATAGCAGCAAATAATGTTTGCTCAGAGTTCCTTTATTAAACAAATTAAATGGGCTGAATTTTCCCAAACTGCAAACCCAGATTTCCACAGGCTTCAACAGCAGATGCTGAAAACATTTAGAATATTGATAGAAAAAACACTCTGGAAAATTAAGAAATTTCTTTCTTAATTAAATTTCAGTATCATATTTTCTCACATAGTGTGGTAGGCTGAATAATGCCCCCTCCCAAAATATTCATGTCCTAATCCCTTGAACCTGTGAAAATGCCACCTTACATGGTTTTACAGATATGATTAAGGATCTTGAGATGGGAGATTATTTCGGATTATCTGAGGAGGCCCAACATAATTACAATTATAAGGGTCTTTACAAGAGGGGGCTAAAGAGTCACAGTCAACAAAGATATGAGATGAAGGCTGATATGGTTTGGATGGTTGTCCCCTCCAAATCTCATGTTGCAATGTGACCTCCAGTATTGGAAGTTGGCCTAGTGGGAGATGTTTGGTTCATGGAAGTGAAGTCCTCCCTAATTGCTTGGTACTGTCCTCATGATAATGAGTGAGTGCTCACTCTGAGTTCAGGTGAGATTGGGTTGTTTAAAAGAGGATGGCATATCCTCCTTCTCTCCTGCTCCCTTCTGTCTTGCTTCCTCTCTCACCATGAGATACATCTGCTTTCCCTTTCCCTTCTGACATGAGTGGAAGTTTCCTGAAGCCCTCAGCAGAAGCAGATGCTAGTGCCGTGCTTCTCGTACAGCCTGCAGAACTATAAGCCATATCAACCTCTTACTTTATAATTACCCAGCCTCAGCTATTCCTTTATAGCAACACAACAGAGACTAGCAGAGTAGCAGAAGTCACAGAGGTAAGATGTTGTACTACATGCTTTAAACATGGAGGAAGAGGCCACAAGCTAAGGAATGTGGGTGGTCTGTAGAAGATGGAAAAGGTATGAAAATGGATTATTCCCTAGAGTCTTCATGAAGAACATAGTCCTGTCAACACCTTGATTTTAAGACTTCTGACATCTAGAATTGTTAAGAAAATAAATTTGTGGTGTGTTTAGCCACAAAGATTGTGGTAACATGTTACAGCAACAATGAGAAATTGATACACATAGTATTTTGAGATTATTTAGAACACTAAAAATTAACTAGTATGTGTGGTTCATCTTGTATTCCAAAATTTATTTATTTCCTTGCCGAGTTTAGGTGCATCCGGATTTGTGTGACAATGAAAGGAAGAGTTTATTTTTATTTATTTATTTATTTACTGTAACATATTCTTCTCCAACACATGTACTTATTGACAAGGTGTGGCACATCATTGGAATTTGATGTGGTTTGGCTCTGTGTCTCCACCCAAATCTCATCTCAAATTGTAATATGTGTCAGGATAGGGACTAGGTGGGAGGTGATTAGATCATTGGGGTAGTTTCCCCCATGCTGTTCTCTTGTGAGCCAGTGAGCTCCTACAAGATCTGATGCTTTTATAAGCATCTGGCATTTCCCCTACTCACTTCTCTTTTACCTGCCACCAGGTAAGATGTGCCTCTTCCCTTCTGCCACGATTGTAGTTTCATGAGGCCTCCCTAGTCATGTGGAACTGTGAGTCAATTAAACCCCTTTTCTTTATAAATGAGCCAGTTTCAGGTATGACTTTATAGCAGTGTGAAAATGGACTAATACAGCATTTCTTTTCAAGAAAAATGGAATCTTTTTCTAATTTCTATTCCATGGTTATTCTCATAATTACAACAAGTACTTCATCATTACTACTACTGTAAGGTCTGTAGGGAGTATTACTCCATTTTTTATGGGCAAGCCAAATATAAATTTATTGTATTTGAAAGGTCAGTGTGCAATTATTGGGGTTACTAATTGACTTTAATTTTTATGAGACTTCAAAATTTTGCAGTATATGTTCAGTCTACACTCACTGTAAGCATGATTTAATAATTGGCGGTATTTCAAAAGTCTTAAAAAAAAAAAAAAAGAAAGGAAAAGAAACAAAAAAACCTGTGGTGAGTTGTGAAATGTCCCCCCAAGGGTAGGTTTTGCATAGGCTGTAATGAAAAATTGCTATATTTTAGAAAAACTCTGTTAAAGATCTAAATAGAAAAGCAAAGCAAAAGTATGTGGCAGAAGGAAAGGAGAGGCTGCTTTGGTGATTTCACTTCTGCCATTTGTCTCTTTAAATAAATTGAAAATGTAACAAAGGAAATATAAGACTATAATTTAATGTACTATACTTGTTTATTGAGAGAAAATAGCAAAAATATTGTATTTCAAAACGTTATTTTACAAAATTATTTCAATTACTACCACCTTTTACCTATAATTTTTATTTTTGCTCGACAGCATTTGTTTATTAAGTACAGACTCTAATAGGAGTTCTATCCAACCAAATTTTTTTCAAGACAAGAGATATCTACATCGAGTAGCAATTCAAACAGTGCTCAGGATGCTGGAAATTACTCCATTCCTGTAGTTAACTTGTGTACTTCCCTATTTCAGCTATTATAAAGAATCATATTTATAAAAGAGTAATATCCTTTAGTATTTAGAAAAGAGTGTCAAGATTGTTGAAATGGTTTAAAAAACTATTCGAATTTCCTCAGTATCTCTCCACATAGTTTTTTCCAGTGGTACATTTGATGTTTAATTTTATTTGCTATCTCATTAGTGAGGTAAAATTTAATTCATTTGGGCAACATTTTAATGTTATGACATGGTATTTGACCAAGAAATAACATTTATTTCAATGTTACATACTAACTTAGCTATATATATATACACACACACACACACACACACACACATATACACACATACTGTTTGTATACGTGAATGTATGTGTACATATATATGTGTACACACATACATGTATATGTGAATATATATGTGTATGCTATAAGGATTTTGTGCACCAAAATGTCTAAGTCTAAAGGCCGTATGTTTATATAAGCAAACTCACAAATTTACAAATTGATTAATGAGCTTCTTAAGATAGATTTGGCTATTCTGGGATTTTGTTGGTTTCATATAAATTTTATAGTAGTTTTTTCTGTTTCTGTAAAGAATATCATTGGTATTTTGATAGTTATTGCATTGAATCTGTAGATTGTTTTGGGTATTATGGATATTTTAACAATATTGATCCTCCCAATTCATGAACATGAAATATTTTCCCATGTTTTTATCTTCTCTTCAATTTATATCAGTTTTTTATAGCTTGCATTATAGATATCTTTCCTTCCTCTGATTAATTCCTAGGTGTTTAGTTTTATGTGTGGCTATTGTAAATGGAATTACTCTTTTCTTTTTCAGATGGTTCACTGTTGACATATAGAAATGCTACTGGGTTTTGTATGTTGATTTTGTATCCTGCAACTTTACTGAATTCACTTATCAGTTCTAATAGTTTTTTGTGGAGTCTTTAGGGTTTTCCAAATATAAGATTATATCATCTGCAAACAAGAATAATCAGTGGTGACAGTGGGCATTCTTGTTGTGGTTCAGGTCCCAGAAGAAAGGCTTTCAGTTTTTCCCTGTTAAGTATGATACCAGCTGTGGGTCTATCAAATATGGCTTTTGTTGTGTGGAGCTATGTTCCTTCTAGCCCTAGTTTTTTGACAGTTTTTAATCACAAAGAGGTGTTGGATCTTATCAAATGCCTTTTTAGCATCAGTTAAAATAATCATATGGTTTCTGTCCTTCATTCTGTTGATATGATGTATCACATTGATTTGTGTATGTTGAACCATCTTTGAATTTCCGGGATAAATCCAACTTTGTCATGATGAATAAACTAATGTGTATTTTGTTTTTCTTTGTTTGTTTTGAGACAGTGTCTCATTCTGTTTTCCAGGCTGGAGTTCACTGGCATGATCTTGGCTCACTGCAACCTCTGCCTCCTAGGTTCAAGTGATTCTGGTGCCTCAGCCTCTCAGGTAGTTGGGATTACAGGCATGAGCCACCACACCTGGCTAATTTTTGTATTTTTAGGAAAGATGGGGTTTCACCATGATGGCCACGCTGGCCTGGAACTCCTGACCTCAGGTGATTGGCCTGCCTTGACCTCTCAAAATGCTGGGATTACTGGCATGAGCCACCAATACTGGAGCCATGAATCCTGGCCTCTAATGTACTTTTGCGGTTCATTTGCTAGTATTTTGTTTAGGATTTTTCCATAAATATTCATCAGAGATATTGGCCTGTAGTTTTCTTTTCTTGATGTGTGTTTGTCTGGTTTTGGTATTAATACTGGCCTCAAACAATGAGTTTCGAAGTATTCTTTTTCTCTATTTTTTGGAACAGTTTCAGTAGGATTGGTATTAGTTCTTCTTTAAATGTTTGATAATATTCAGCAGTGAAACCATTAGGTCCTGGGCTTTTTTTACTGGAAGACGTTTTATTATGACCTCAGTTTTGTCACTTATTTTTTTTTTATTATTATACTTTAGGTTTTAGGGTACATGTGCACAATGTTCAGGTTTGTTACATATGTATGCATGTGCCATGTTGATTTCCTGCACCCATTAACTTGTCATTTAGCATTAGGTATATCTCCTAATGCTGTCCCTCCCCGCTCCCCCAAAGTTTTGTCACTTATTATTGGTCTGTTCAGGTTTTGGACTTCTTGGTTCAATCTTGGTAGGCTGTAGGAGTCTAGGAATTTGTCCATTTCTTCTAGATTTTTCACTTTATTGGCATATAGTTGCTCATAGTAGTCACTATTAATCTTTTGAATTTCTGCAGTGTCAGTTGTAATGTCTCCTTTTTCATTTCTGATTTTATTTATTTATATCTTCTCTCTTTTTTTCTTAGTCTGGCTAAAGGTTTGTCAATTTTTTTTTATGAATTTTCAAAAAAAAACTGCTTTTTGTTTGCTTGCTCTTTTGTATTGTTTTCTTCTTTTTTTTTTTTTTTTTTTTTTTTTTTTGAGACGGAGTCTCGCTCTGTCGCCCAGGGTGGAGTGCAGTGGCGCAATCTCGGCTTACTGCAAGCTCCGCCTCCCGGGTTCACGCCATTCTCCTGCCTCAGCCTCTCCGAGTAGCTGGGACTACAGGCGCCTGCCACCACGCCTGGCTAAATTTTTTGTATTTTTTAATAGAGACAGAGTTTCACTGTGGTCTCGATCTCCTGACCTCGGGATCCGCCCGCCTCGGCCTCCCAAAGTGCTGGGATTACAAGCGTGAGCCACCGCGCCCGGCCTGTTTTCTTCATTTTAAATTCATTTATTACTTCCCTGACTTTATTATTTATTTTCTTCTACTAATTTTGGATTTGGTTTTCTTTTGCTTTTCTAATTATTTAGGATGTATTATTAGATTGTTTGAAGTCTTTCCTCTTTTTTGATGCAGATAATTACAGCTATAAACTTCTCTCTTAGTACCGCTTGTGTTGTGTCCCATAGGTTTTGGTATGTTGTGTTTCCATTATAATTTGTTTTAATTTACTTTCAATTTCCTTCTTAATTTCTTCATTAACCCACTGGTCATTAAGGAACATATTGTTTAATTTCCATGTATTTGTATAGTTTGCAAAATTTCTCTTGTTACTACTTTCTAGCATCATTCCATGTGGTCAGAGAAGAAGCTTGGTATTTCAATGTTTTGAATGTTTTAAGACTTGTTTTGTGACCTCTCATATGGTCTATTCTTGAGAATGACACATGGTGAGGAAAAGAATGTGTATTCTGCAGCCACTGGATGAAATGTTCTGTAAATACCTATTAGATCCATTCGGTCTGTAGTGCAGATTAAGTTTGATGTTTCTTTCTTGATATTCTGTCTGGAAGATCTGTTTAATGCTGAATGTGGAGTGTTGAAGTTTCTAGCTATTACTGTATTTGGACCTATCTCTCTCTTTAGCTTTAATAATATTTCCTTTATATATTGAGGTGCTTCAGCATTGGGTGCATATATATTTAAAATTGTTATATACTCTTGCTGAATTGATGCCTTTATCATTATGTAGTGACCTTTGTCTCTTCTCATAGTTTTTGTCTTGAAATCTATTTTGTCTGATACAAGTATAGCGATTCCTGCTCTTTTTTGATTTTCATGGTCATGAAATATCTTCTTCTATCCCTTTATTTTCAGTCTCTGAGTGTCTCTATAGGTGAAGTGTGTTTTTTACAGGCAATAGATTAATGGGTCTTGTTTTCTCATTCTTACAGCAAGTCTATATCGTTTGATTGGATAGTTTAGTCCATTTACATTCAAACATTATTGATAAGAAAGGACAGACTCCTGCCATTTGGTTGTTTGTTTTCTGGTCGTTTTGTGGTCTTCTCTTCCTTCTTTATTTCCTTCCTGTCTTTTTTTAGTGGAGGTGATTTTCTCTGACAATATGATTTAGTTTCTTGCTTCTTATTTTTTTGTGTCTCCATTGTATGTTTTTTGATTTGAGGTTATGATGAGGCTTGTGAATACTATCTTATAACCCATTATGTTAAGCTGAGAAGTTAACACTGTATAAACAAGCAAAAAAAAAAAAACTAATAAAAACCCTATGCTTTAACTTTGTCCACCTGCTTTTTAACTTTTTGCTGTTATTTTATTTATATCTTATTGTACTGCCTATATCTTGAAAATTTGTTGTAACTATTTTTGATTGGTTTTATCTTTCTACTTAGATAAGAGTAGTTTTACAAACCACAGTTACTGTATTATAATATTCTGTGTTTTTCTGTGTATTTACTATTTCTGCAAGTTTTGTACCTTCAGGAAATTAGTTATTGCTCACTAATGTCCTTTACTTTCTAACTAAAGTATTCCCTTTAGAATTTCTTATGGGACAGGTCTAGAGTTGATGAAATCTCTCAGCTTTTGTTTGATTGGGGATGTCTGTATTTCTCCTTCATGTTTGAAGGAACTTTTCAGCAGATACACTATTCTAGGGTAAAAGTTTATTTTTCTTCAGCACTTTGTATATGTCATGTCACTCTCTTCTGCCATGTACGGTTTCCACTCTAAAGTCAGCTACCAGACGTATTGGAGCTCCATTGTATGTTACTGGATTTTTTTTTCTCTTGTTGCTTCTAGGTTCCTTTCTTTATCCTTGAACTTTGCAAGTTGAGTATTAAATGCCTTGAGGCAATCCTTTTTGGGCTAAATCTGCTTGGTTTTCTATAACTTCTTGTACTTGGATATTGATATCTTCCTCTAGGTCCCTGGTGGCTTATTTAGTTCATTTGGTGAAATTGTTTTCCTGGATGGTGTGGATGTTATTAGATGTTCTTCAGTATCTGGGCATTGAAGAGTTAGGTGTTTATTACAGCGTTCACTGTCTGGGCTTATCTGTAGCCATCCTTCTTGGGAAGGCTTTCCAGATATTTGGAAGGAGCTGGGTGTTGTGATCTAAACTTTAACTGCTTTAGAGGGCACTCCAAGCCCAGTAACGCTGTGGTTCTTGCAGACTCATAGAGGTACCACTGTGGTGGTCTTGGACAAGATCTGGGAGGATTCTCTGGATTACCAGGCAGAGACTCTTGTTCTCTTCCCTTACTTTCTCCCATACTAACAGAGTCTCTCTCTCTGTTCTGAGCCACCTAAATCTGGGGATGGAGTGATGCAAGCACTCCTGTGGCTACTACGACTGTGCTGTGTCAGACCTGAAGCCAGCACAGCGCTAATGCTTGCCAAAGGCCTGCTGTAATCATTCCTTGGCTACTGTCTGTGTTTACTGAAGAGTCTAGGGCTCTACAATCAGCAGGCCAGGCCTATGTCTTTCCCTTCAGAGTGGCGAGGTCATCTAGGCCGCAGATGTGTTCAGAGGTGCCATCTGGTAGTTAGGGTTTAGGATAAAAACACCTTAGAAGTATACCTGCTGTTCTAGTGTACTTCCACTGAGCTGGCACTCAAACCACAGCACATAATCCTTCCCACTTTTGCCCTCCCTCTTCTAAAGGCAGAGGAGCCTCACCCCATAGCCACTGCCACCCCAGGCCACAAGGAGCACTGCAAGACTACCACCAATGTTCCCTTAAGGCCCAAGGTACTTATGTCTACTTGTGTTAAATGCTGCCTGGCCTGGAATTCACCCTTCAGGGCAGTGGCCTCCCCTCTGGCCCAGGACAGGTCCAGAAATTCCATCCAAAAGTCAAGTCCTGGAATCGGGGACCCCAAGAGCCTACTTGGTGCTACCCCACTGTGGCTGTACTGGTACCTAAGGTGCAAGACAAAGTCTCCTTTGCTTTTCTGACTTCTCAAGCAGAAGCAATTTTGCCCATAGCCACCACAACTAGTAATGTACTGAGACTCATCTGAAACCATCAAGTCTCAGAGGCTCACCTAAGGCCCTCCATACCCAACTACCTGGGTATCACTGCTGGTTATTCAGGGCCTAAGGGTTCTTCATTTAGCAGATGATGAGTTCTACCAGAACTAGGTCCTTCAAGGAAGTGGGTTCCCTTCTGGCCCAGCATGTATCTAGAAATGTTGCCCAGGAGCTAGGGCCTGGAATGGGGGCCTTACATCTCTGCCCAGTGCCCTATCCTGTTATGGCTGAGCTGGCATCCAAGATGCAAGACAAAGTCCTCCCGACTCTTTCTTCTCCTTTCCTCAAGTGGAAGGGAGGGGTCCATTTTGGAGCTGCAAACTGTGCAGCCTGGGGTGATGGGAGGGGTGATGTCAGCACTGCCTTGGCTGTACCAGCTGGTGTCTCAGTAAGTCACATCCCCCTACAATCCAGTCCTCTTTCTCTGGGCCTAGTTCAGCACTAGAACTCACCTAAGAATTGCAGTACTTATGGGATAGACTGCCTTCAAGTTTGTTTAGGGACACAGAGCTCCACAGCCCTAAGTGGTGAGGTTTGCAGGAACTCAAGTTCTGCCCACTGGGATCCGTGATTCTGTTCTGGATAGGGCTAGATTAAATGTTCCCTCTGTGAGTGGGCATCAGCTGAGTTTGTTCCTGTTTTCTTTTCTTTTCTGCTCTAACAGGAAAACACTGAGTTCAATGCTGCACAAATTGTTTGCTGTGCTCTCCCCTCATGCCCAGCCAGATATGTAATCTGCTTAAGGGGCTGAGGTTAGGAAGGGGTGGCATCAGTGGCTACTCAAGACTTTTGTTTCTATATTTTCAGTGCCTCTTTCCACAATATGAAGTTAAAATCAGTTACTATGAATGCTCACCTGATTTTTGGTTCTTATGAAGGTGGTTTTTTTTTCTGTGTAGATGTTGTTTAATTGGTTTCCTTGGTTGGGGGTAGTGGGGGGTGATTAGTGGAGCCTTTTGTTCCACCATTTTGCTCTGCCTCCCTTTCCCCATGGTGTAAATTAACATCAGGACAGAGAACTACAGACTGCAAAGATGACTCCTTTTTATTTCATAGATTTTTATCAAAATATATATTGGGGGGCTGGTCGTAGTGACTCACGCCTGTAATCCTAGGACTTTGGGAGGCTGAGGCCAGCAGATCACCTGAGTTCAGGAGTTCGAGACCAGCCTGGCCAACATGGTGCAACCCCATCTCTACTAAAAATATAAAAATTAGCTGGGCCTGGTGGCAGGTGCCTGTAATCCCAGCTGCTTGGAGGCTGAGGCAGGAGAATGGCTTGAACCTGGTAGGCAGAGTTTGCAGTGAGTTGAAATTGTGCCATTGCACTCCAGCCTGGGCAACACAGTGAGACCCCATCTCAAAAAAAAAAAAAAAAAGAAGTATACACTAGGTAAAGCTCACAAATCTTTAGTACAATTTGCTAAACTTTTACATATGCACACACACACCAGAACAAATAAATAGTGTTATCAGCACCCTAGAAAGTTTTCTTGGGCTTTTTTCTAGTCAATATCCCCCTGAATAAATAATCATTATTTTGAATTTTATCACTTTTTAGCCTGTGTTTGATTTTATGCATTTTAAATTTCATTGATATATGATTAAAAGGCATTAAACTGAACATATTTAAATTATACAATTTGATTGACACATGTGTATGCCTGTGAAATCATGACCTCAACCAATATAGTATTTCCATGGCCCAGTTTTGCCTATTTTGTGCAACTAAATAGAATCAGGCAGAGTAAACTTTTTCAACAGTTTCTGGTTTCTTTTATTCATCATTATGTTTGTTAGATTCACTCCTGTGGTTGTGTTTAAACATAGTATATATATATATTTTTTTTCTGATATGAAGATTTAATTGATACTAGGAAAAAGTAGACTTCTCATTAGCATAAAGTTTTCAAGTGTCTCTTGTTTTTTATTTTATTATACTTTAGGTTTTAGGGTACATGTGCACAATGTGCAGGTTTGTTACATGTGTATCCATGTGCCATGTTGGTGTGCTGCACCCATTAACTCGTCATTTAGCATTAGGTATATCACCTAATGCTGTCCCTCCCCTCAACCCACACCCCACAACAGTCCCCGAAGTGTGATGTTCCCCTTCCTGTGTCCATGAGTTCTCATTGTTCAATTCCCACCTATGAGTGAGAACATGCGGTGTTTGGTTTTTTGTCCTTGAGATAGTTTACTGAGAATGATGTTTTCCAGTTTCATCCATGTCCCTACAAAGGACATGAACTCATCATTTTTTATGGCTGCATAGTATTCCATGGTGTATATGTGCCACATTTTCTTAATTCAGTCTATCATTGGACATTTGCGTTGGTTCCAAGTCTTTGCTACTGCGAATAGTGCCGCAATAAACATACGTGTGCATGTGTCTTTATAGCAGCATGATTTATAGTCCTTTGGGTATATACCCAGTAATGGGATGGCTGGGTCAAATGGTATTTCTAGTTCTAGATCCCTGAGGAATCGCCACACTGACTTCCACAATGGTTGAACTAGTTTACAGTCCCACCAACAGTGTAAAAGTGTTCCTATTTCTCCACATCCTCTCCAGCACCTGTTGTTTCCTGACTTTTTAATGATGGCCATTCTAACTGGTGTGAGATGGTATCTCATTGTGGTTTTGATTTGCATTTCTCTGATGGCCAGTGATGATGAACATTTTTCCATGTGTTTTTTGGCTGCATAAATGTCTTCTTTTGAGAAGTGTCTGTTCATGTCCTTCGCCCACTTTTTGATGGGGTTGTTTGTTTTTTTCTTGTAAATTTGTTTGAGTTCATTGTAGATTCTGGATATTAGCCCTTTGTCAGATGAGTAGGTTGCAAAAATTTTCTCCCATTTTGTAGGTTGCCTGTTCACTCTGATGGTAGTTTCTTTTGCTGTGCAGAAGCTCTTTAGTTTAATTAGATCCCATTTGTCAATTTTGGCTTTTGTTGCCATTGCTTTTGGTGTTTTAGACATGAAGTCCTTGCCCATGCCTATGTCCTGACTGGTATTGACTAGGTTTTCTTGTAGGGTTTTTATGGTTTTAGGTCTAAAATTTAAGTCTTTAATCCATCTTGAATTAATTTTTGTATAAGATGTAAGGAAGGGATCTAGTTTCAGCTTTCTACATATGGCTAGCCAGTTTTCCCAGCACCATTTATTAAATAGGGAATCCTTTCCCCATTTCTTGTTTTTGTCAGGTTTGTCAAAGATCAGTTAGTTGTAGATATGCAGCATTATTTCTGAGGGCTCTGTTCTGTTCCATTGATCTATGTCTCTGTTGTGGTACCAGTACCATGCTGTTTTGGTTACTGTAGCCTTGTAGTATAGTTTGAAGTCAGGTAGCATGATGCTTCCAGCTTTGTTCTTTTGGCTTAGCATTGACTTGGTGATGCAGGCTCTTTTTTGGATCCATATGAACTTTAAAGTAGTTTTTTCCAATTCTGTGAAGAAAGTCATTGGTAGCTTGATGGAGATGGCATTGATTCTATAAATTACCTTGGGTAGTATGGCCATTTTCACGATATTGATTCTTCCAACCCATGAGCATGGAATGTTCTTCCATTTGTTTCTATCCTCTTTTATTTCATTGAGCGGTGGTTTGTAGTTCTCCTTGAAGAGGTCCTTCACATCCCTTGTAAGTTGGATTCCTAGGTATTTTATTCTCTTTGAAGCAATTGTGAATGGGAGTTCACTCATGATTTGGCTCTCTGTTTGTCTGTGATTGGTGTACAAGAATGCTTGTGATTTTTGTACATTGATTTTGTATCCTGAGACTTTGCTGAAGTTGCTAATTAGCTTAAGGAGATTTTGGGCTGAGACAGTGGGGTTTTCTAGATATACAATCATATCATCTGCAAACAGGGACAATTTGACTTCCTCTTTTCCTAATTGAATACCCTTTATTTCCTTCTCCTGCCTGATTGCTCTGGCCAGAACTTCCAGCACTATGTTGAATAAGAGTGGTGAGAGAGGGCATCCCTGTCTTGTGCCAGTTTTCAAAGGGAATGCTTCCAGTTTTTGCCCATTCAGTATGATATTGGCTGTGGGTTTGTCATAGATAGCTCTTATTATTTTGAGATACGTCTCATCAATACCTAATTTATTGAGCGTTTTTAGCATGAAGGGTTCTTGAATTTTGTCAAAGGCCTTTTCTGCATCTATTGAGATAATCATGTGGTTTTTGTCTTTGGTTCTGTTTATATGCTGGATTACATTTATTGATTTGCATATGTTGAACCAGCTTTGCATCCCAGGGATAAAGCCCACTTGATCATGGTGGATAAGCTTTTTGATGTGCTGCTGGATTTGGTTTGCCAGTATTTTATTGAGGATTTTTGCATCAATGTTCATCGAGGATATTGGTCTGAAATTCTTTTTTGGTTGTGTCTGCCAGGCTTTGGTATCAGGACTATGCTGGCCTCATAAAATGTGTTAGGGAGGATTCCCTCTTTTTCTATTGATTGGAATAGTTTCAGAAGGAATGGTACCAGCTCCTCCTTGTACCTCTGGTAGAATTTGGCTGTGAATCCATCAGGTCCTGGACTCTTTTTGCTTGGTAAGCTATTGATTATTGCCACAATTTCAGAGCCTGTTATTGGTCTATTCAGAGATTCAACTTCTTCCTGGTTTAGTCTTGGGAGGTTGTATTTGTTGAGTAATTTATCCATTTCTTCTAGATTTTCTAGTTTATTTGCATAGAGGTATTTGTAGTATTCTCTGATGGTAGATTGTATTTCTGTGGGATTGGTGGTGATATCCCCTTTTTCATTTTTTATTGCATCTATTTGATTCTTCTCTCTTTTCTTCTTTATTAGTCTTGCTAGCGGTCCATCAATTTTGTTGATCTTTTCAAAAAATCAGCTCCTGGATTCATTAATTTTTTGAAGGGTTTTTTGTGTCTCTATTTCCTTCAGTTCTGCTCTGATTTTAGTTATTTCTAGCGTTCTGCTAGCTTTTGAATGTGTTTGCTCTTCTTTTGTAGTTCTTTTAATTGTGATGTTAGGGTGTCAATTTTGGATCTTTCCTGCTTTCTCTTGTGGGCATTTAGTGCTATAAATTTCCCTCTACATACTGCTTTGAATGTGTCCCAGAGATTCTGGTATGTTGTGTCTTTGTTCTCATTGATTTCAAAGAACATCTTTATTTCTGCCTTCATTTCATTATGTACCCAGTAGTCATTCAGGAGCAGGTTGTTCAGTTTCCATGTAGTTGAGCAGTTTTGAGTGAGTTTCTTAATCCTGAGTTCTAGTTTGATTGCACTGTGGTCTGAGAGACAGTTTGTTATAATTTCTGTTCTTTTACATTTGCTGAGGAGAGCTTTACTTCTAACTATGTGGTCAATTTCGGAATAGGTGTGGTGTGGTGCTGAAAAAAATGTATATTCTGTTGATTTGGGGTGGAGAGTTCTGTAGATGTCTATTAGGTCCACTTTGTGCAGAGCTGAGTTCAATTCCTGGATATCCTTGTTAACTTTCTGTCTTGTTGATCTGTCTAATGTTGACAGTGGGGTGTTAAAATCTCCCATTATTATTGTGTGGGAGTTTAAGTCCCTTTGTAGGTCACTCAGGACTTGCTTTATGAATCTGGGTGCTCCTGTGTTGGGTGCATATATATTTAGGATAGTTAGCCATTCTTGTTGAGTTGATCCCTTTACCATTATGTAATGGCCTTCTTTGTCTCTTTTGATCTTTGTTGGTTTAAAGTCTATTTTATCAGAGACTAGGATTGCAACCCCTGCCTTTTTTTGTTTTCCATTTGCTTGGTAGATCTTCCTGCATCCCTTTATTTTGAGTCTATGTGTGTGTCTGCACTTGAGATGGGTTTCCTGAATACAGCACACTGATGGGTCTTGACTCCTTATCCAGTTTGCCAGTCTGTGTCTTTTAATTGGAGCATTTAGCCCATTTACATTTAAAGTTAATATTGTTATGTGTGAATCTGATCCTGTCATTATGATATTAGTTGGTTATTTTGCTCATTAGTTGATGCAGTTTCTTCCTAGCCTCGATGGTCTTTACAATTTGGCATGTTATTGCAGTGGCTGGTACCAGTTGTTCCTTTCCATGTTTAGTGCTTCCTTCAGGAGCTCTTTTAGGGCAGGCCTGGTGGTGACAAAATCTCTCAGCATTTGCTTGTCTGTAAAGGATTTTATTTCTCCTTCACTTATGAAGCTTAGTTTGGCTGGATATGAAATTCTGGGTTGAAAATTCTTTTCTTTAAGAATGTTGAATATTTGCCCCCACTCTCTTCTGGCTTGTAGAGTTTCTGCCCAGAGATCAGCTGTTAGTCTGATGGGCTTCGCTTTGTGGGTAACCCGACCTTTCCCTCTGGCCGCCCTTAACATTTTTTCCTTCATTTCAACTTTGGTAAATCTGACAATTATGTGTCTTGGAGTTGCTCTTCTCGAGGATTATCTTTGTGGCATTCTCTGTATTTCCTGAATCTGAATGTTGGCCTGCCTTGCTAGATTGGGGAAGTTCTCCTGGATAATATCTTGCAGAGTGTTTTCCAACTTGGTTCCATTCTCCCTGTCATTTTCAGGTACACCAATCAGACGTAGGTTTGGTCTTTTCACATAGTCCCAAATTTCTTGGATGCTTTGTTCATTTTTTTTTATTTTTCTCTAAACTTCCCTTCTCGCTTCATTTCATTCATTTCATCTTCCATCACTGGTACCCTTTCTTCCAGTTGATCGCATCTGTTCTGGAGGCTTCTGCAATCTTCACATAGTTCTCCAAACTTGGCTTTCAGCTCCTTCAGCTCCTTTAAGCCCTTCTCTTCATTGGTTATTCTAGTTATCCATTCGTCTAATTTTTTTTCAAAGTTTTTAACTTCTTTGCTATTGTTTTGAATTTCCTCCCATAGCTCGGAGTAGTTTGATCGTCTGAAGCCTTCTTTTCTCAATTTGTCGAAGTCATTCTCTGTCCAGCTTTGTTCTGTTGCTGGTGAGGAACTGCGTTCCTTTGGAGGAGGAGAGGTGCTCTCCTTTTTAGAGTTTCCCGTTTTTCTGCTCTGTTTTTTTTCCCCATCTTTGTGGTTTTATCTATTTTTGGTCTTTGATGATGGTGATATACAGATGGATTTTTGGTGTGGATGTCCTTTCTGTTTGTGAGTTTTCCTTCTAACAGGCAGGACCCTTAGCTGCAGGTCTGTTGGAGTTTGCTAGAGGTCCTCTCCAGACCCTGTTTGGCTGGGTGTCAACAGCGGTGGCTGCAGAACAGCCGATTTTCATGAGACCACAAATTCAGCTGTCTGAGAGTTCCTCTGGAAGTTTTGTCTCAGAGGAGTATCTGGCCGAGTGAGGTGTCAGTCTGTCTCTACTGGGGGGTGCTCAGGGGTCAGGGACCCACTTTAGGAGGCAGTCTGTCCATTCTCAGATCTCTAGCTGCATGCTGGGAGAACCACTACTCTCTTCAAAGCTGTGAGACAGGGACACTTAAGTCTGCAGAGGTTCCTGCTGACTTTTTGTTTGTCTGTGCTGTGCCCCCAGAGGTGGAACCTACAGAGGAAGGCAGGCCTCCTTGAGCTGTGGTGGGCTCTACCCAGTTGGAGCTTCCTGGCTGCTTTGTTTACCTAAGCAAGCCTGGGCAATGGCGGGTGCCCCTCCCCCAGCCTCAGTGTGGCCTTGCAGTTTGATCTCGGACTGCTGTGCTAGCAATCAGCAAGACTCTGTGGGCATAGGACCCTCTGAGCCAGGTGCGGGACACAATCTGCTGGTGTGCGGTTTTCTAAGCCCATTGGAAAAGCACGGTATTAGGGTGGGACTGACCCGATTTTCCAGGTGCTCTCTGTTACCTCTTTCTTTGACTAGGAAAGGGAACTCCCTGACCCCTTGCGCTTCCCGAGTGAGGCAATGCCTTGCCCTGCTTTGGCTTGTGCACAGTGTGCTGCACCCACTGTCCTGCACCCACTGTTAGGCACTCCCTAGTGAGATGAAACCGGTACCTCAAACAGAAATGCAGAAATCACCCGTCTTCTGTGTTGCTCATGCTGTTCCTATTCGGCCATCTTGGCTCCCCTCAGTATACTTTTTTAATTTAAAAAACTGCTATGGAGTATTTCATCATGTAAATAAATCATGATTTATTTATACATTCTACTGTTATGAGATATTTTAACTGTTTTACATTTTGCACTATTATAAGTAAAGCCATTATCTACTTTCCTATATATGTCTTTTGGTGAACATATAAACTCGATTCTCCTGAGAATATGCCTAAGTGAGATACTGCTAAGTTATAGGTTGTATATGTTTAACTCCAATAGAAATTGACATAGAATTACTCAAAATGATTTTAATAATTTACATACCCATTGGCAATGCAGGACTATGTTGGTTGCTTTACATCCTTGCCAGCATTTATATTGTAATTTTAAACATTCTATCAGTTCTGGTGGTTTTCTACTGTTATCTCATTTTGGTTTTAGTTTGAATTTTCCTGACGGTTAATCGTGTTGACCACCTTTTCATATGCTTGTCTTTTGAAAATCCAGTCTTATAAAGTGTCTTAAGACTTTGTACTATTTTTAGTAGACTTGTTTATTTGTATAGATTTCTAGTATTTATTTGTATATTCTAGATTTAAATTCTTTTTATATTATGTTTATTGCAGTTACTGTCACCATAACTAAAAAAAAAGGGAGATGATTCAGTAAAGAGAGAATTCAACATAAGAAGGATGAAGGGAGTTCCTAAAATGTGGTGAGAGAAAATACTAGAATAATTACTGTACAGAGGGTCCAGACAGCAATCCATCCAGACAATACAGACTGGGTTTTGTCAAGAGAAATTTTATTGAGAAGTAGATGAAGCTTGTGCTTAGATTTAATGTTTTTTAAAAAAACCTAGTAAATTAAAAGGGGAAAAATGATGTAGAAGAAATAAGAGACTGGTCTACAAGACAGAAGGTATTAATAATTAGCTACATGGTTTAGCATGAAATAATAATCATTAATGATAATAAAAATACTGAAAATTAGTTTTACACTAATAGTGATACAATGATATTGAAAAGATGGAGGAGTGACAAGTGGTATAAAAAAAGGTTGATTCATTACTACGAGAAGTAAATAATATCTACTGATGATTAATTCAGATACATTTATACTATTTGGCAATATGCAAACTAAAACTAGGAAGAATTGAAATATTTTTATCTGGGGAACATGAAGGGGTGATGGAAAAATGTGTGATAGACAAACACATGTTTTTGTTTTAAGCTTTTAAAGATTATTTTAAAGCTATATACATTTATTTGTTTTTAAAAATGTATAATTCTATTCAAAAAAAAGAAGAACTAGTTAAGAAACCTAAATGAGTGGTATTATTCTAGTTTAATGATTTAGAAAAATGTGAATTATTTGTCCTCCAAACAATTTTTAATACCTCTGAGACTGAAAGCAGGCTCAGGTGACAAAGATAAACTGGAGCAAAAGGAGCAATGAGCAAAGAGGAAAGAAAATTACAACTGGAATGTGCTTTCCTGAGCTCATGTACTTGAAAAATTTGTTTGAATGTAATCAGTACTGCTTAACTAAACTCTTATTAGATTTGTCTTTAAATCTTCTGAGCTCTGAAGAAAATAGAATGACTTTATATTTTTTGTTTTATCCATTTAATTTTATTTTATAATTATATTTTGTTAAATCATTGACATCTGTTTTTTTTATAAATCAATCTGCATGACTATTTTTTCCCTAACTTGTTTAATATCTTAAGTTTATAACTGAAAATGACATATATTTACATAAGAATCGATGTCCCTTTTAAGCACTTATAATAATATAATAACTGGCAAAGCAATTCTTTTATCTGTAAGCATAAAATTTCTCTAATTTTATTCTATGTAATTTTTTCAAGTATCTGGAGGTTCCAATTTTGCTTTTGGAGATAATATACTCCTAGATCCTTAATGTCACATAACTGGTAGGGAGAACAAAAATTTAATTATGCATGTCTCTAGTGATACTTTGCTACCACAAATATCACTAAGCATTCCATTGAATCTCAATATATTGCATTTCTTTTTTTCATTCCCAAATATATATTCTCTAATGTGATCTACATTTCATTCTAATTGTATCTGGTGATCTCAATCTTTGAAGAGCCAGATTATTTCATTGACTAAACTTCCACCAACAAAGACACAAATGATTAAGTCTCAGAAGGGAGTATTGGCCTAGAATTATTGTGAGGTTGTTGAGCATACCAACTCTGGGAAAATTCAAATGAGAAAACCCACCGACAAATATGTTATTTGCTTCTTTGTTTCAAATCCTTACTGAACTTGCTTAGAATTATAGAATACTCCTTCTTCTCTCAAGAGAAGACACACAGGGATCATGTTTTACTTCATTTTACTGACTCATTCTACAGTCTGCCTCCACCAGCTGACCAATAAAAACATACATTCCAGTTTGCTATCATTGGGACTCATTTCCAGACAATGACTGAGAAGTTTCAACCATGGCTTTACATTAGAATCACATGGGGAACTTTAAAAATACATCAGATCTTTTGCTTTAACCTGAAAACGTATATAAGTTTTGGGAGGAGAGGTGCTATTCAGAACTGGGTTGTTTGTTTGTTTGCTTTAAGGTGCTGTCGAGTGTGAGAACCTTTGTAAAAAAGTAAATCCTATTTTACTTAAGGATCTCTCTTCTCTAACATGCCATTAAAACTGAATGCTTCTTTCCTTTCATTGCTGTTTACCTCTCTGATTAATAAGCAAGACTCTAGGATCATTTATATTATCTCATACTATCTTCTTCATAATAAGCTATAATGCTATTCTACTTTCCCTAGTTACTATCCAAATTCTTCTGCTGTAAACTCTGGGATTCCTAGTCTGTAAGCAGTAAACTGCCCTCTACCTTCAAGCCCTTTAAATATTTTTTGCTTTGAAGAAACATGGCTGCTCCATGTCAACACCATATGGCCCATTGTTTTACTTTATTTGCTGTGAAGTGAGTTCCTTAATGACAGCGTAACTGTGTGAGATAATACTATAATGGTTGAAAAGGCATTTTGTAAATCCACAAATGTTAATTCTGGTAGAAGCACTGCATGCAGGGAAGGAAATCCATATAGAGACTAAGTACCCATTACACTAGGAACCAAGTGCTGCCCCTTCCATGAGGAGACCAGTCCAGTGTAATCAACCTACCACCAGGTAACTGATGCATCACCCCAGTGCCATATTTGGGACTCAATGCTGGTCTCTACTAATGACAGATGGGCATTTTCAGATTTTGTTATGTTTGAATGTATATAATGAGATATCTGGGAGATGGGGCCCGAGTCTAAAGATGAAATTCATTTGTGTTTCATATATGCATTATACACAGAGCCTCAAGGTAATTTTATACAATATTTTCAATACTGTGTCCATAGAAGTTTTTGCTGCATTTTGACTGTGACCCATCACATGAGGTGAGGTTTAGAATTTTCCACTTGTGGTAAAATGTCAGCTCTCAAAAATTTCAGATTTGGGAGCATTTTGGATTTTGGATTTTTGAATTAGGGATGGCCAAGCTGTATTATAAACCAGTTTTATTTTAATTTCCTTGATGATTATTGTATATGTAATTATATGTATGTTTACTTCATGTCTTGCCAGGTTATACCTATATAAGAAAATTAGTTTTCTTAATTCGTTATACTTATTAACTTTCTTATATTAGAATTTAATAGATTTGATGATAGTAATTTTCTTATATTTTAATTTTGTTACTTTTCATTCTGCAAAAAAATGAAAGTTTTTATTTTAAGCTGACTTTTTTGATATGTGTGTTTCATCTAATTGCATCAAGAGTAAGGATATTATCTAGTTGCTAGCCTTTTACTAATATGATAATTATTCCATTTTTCATGATTATCTTAGTCCACTTGGACCCTCTTATATCTTGTTATGTTTTATAACTATGCACTTCATGATAGAATTGACTATGTATATGTAGACTTTTCCAGATTGAGGTACTTTATGTTAAATCATGCAAAATATTTCCTCTATGTGGGCATTTGGTATACTTTTTCATCTATCATTTTCTGCTGTTCATGCTTGCTCTTTTTTGCATTGATTTAATTATATTTGCTTCAAATTATGATGCTTGCTATGGCTACAGCATTCTCTTTCTGCCATGCTTTTAAGTGGTCCTGTTTCTGACTATTTTCACCAATTCAACAAATTTCTGGGCCTAATCAAATTGGCAAAAGCCTTAAAAAAATGAAACAGTCCATTTTACTTTGCCTTCCTTTATTGCTTTCGTAGGAAGTTTGTGAATTCATTAGTCATCTGAGTGTTGGCTGCTAACAGAAGTTTGTGTTCTCTTGGCCTGGTGAGGTAAAATACGGCTAACCAGGTTGAAAATGGTGGAAGGAAAAAAGTGTTATAAAAATCTGAACAGGATAAGCTCACATTTGAATGAGAAACCAGCATATCTACATACAGATTTAGACAGCTTTAAGAAACATAATTTTCAACTGTTTCAAATTTACCTCAGAGCTCAAGAAATTAGACTGTATTCAAATTAAAAATATTTGCTTCTTGGAATGGCTGTAAAGAAAATCAAAAGGCCAGCCACAAAAGAGGAGAAAATATTTAAAATGTTAAATCTGACAAAGGGCTTGCATCCAGAAGATGTAGTCTTCTTACAGCTCAATAGGAAGAAGGCAAACATTTGAAAATGGGCAAATCATTTAGCAGATACTTCACAAAAGAATATAAATGTCCAATGAGCATGTGAAAAAATACTCAACAGCATTAGTCATCAGAATTACAGACTGAAAAGCACAAGATACTGTTCCGTACACATGAGAATGGGGGAAAGTAAAGAGGCTGATAATACAAAATGTTTATGAGGACTTGGAGCAACTGGGAATCTCCTACCCTGTTAGCAGAAAGTAAACTGGTATAATAACTTTAGCAAGCTATTTAGCAGTAACCTAAAATGTTAAATGTATACCTACCTTAAGGTACAACCATTGGACTCCCAGAGATGTATCAAAGATAATAAAAACATATGTCAGTGCAACAGTGTGTACATAAATGTACATAGCTTTTGTAATCACAATAGCTTAAAACTGGAAACAAACCAAATATACACTATTAAATAACTTAAATAGTTGAAATGTATTGTATTTCAATAAAGTTGACTTAAAAATCCTGGAAAGTCTTCTTGTTTGTGTTAAAGTTAAGTAAGAGGCAAACTCTATTCATAGAATGTTGAAAAAGTAGGAAAAAAGGTGAATATTATTTTTTCCCTTTCTCCTTTTAAATATTTAAGTATTAAATACTATAATACAAGACACATAGCTAATAGTTTTCTGCATATATTCAGACCACATGAATGTCAAAATAGGTGAAAATGTTTTAAAATACATTTGGCTCACCATATGATTTGGTACATGGAATTAGTTTAATCATATATCTCAATATATGATTATGCAAGGAGCTATATGAACTCAATTCGTGTTTGAGATTATATTCATGTCCAAGCTACAAAGAGCTGAAATGACTGAAGTGTCAATTTCCCTATGTCTAAATAACTTCTTTTTATGCACAGTACGATACCTATTAAGTCTTTTTCCTAAAGGAAGTTATATTTCGGCACAACAATTTCCTACTGCTTTTTCATATGGTTCAGTTTCCTGTACCATTATATTTGAAACTGCGTCATTACTGTTGCAGAACATGAACTCATGATATGTGATGATGCTTTGAGGTAGAAACACTGCAAATGAGAGTTGAAAGTCATAATACTTCCTTATCCTTGTCTTCAGTTTGGGGAATGAACATATTTTCTCTCTTTTCCCCTCCATTTGTATGTAGCTATAAAAGACCTCTGTGTTTTGGGCTTGGATCTTTCCATTTTTCCCAAGAATTAGTAATTGTAAATACTATATTTTCATATCTGTTTCACTGCCAAGGCTTCTCTCTGTTTTAAAAATTCAGTTTTAAATTTTAGGTTGTGTACAGAATTTTTTTCATAGACAATAGAGTTAAATAACAAAAGAATTTTACATGACAAATAGTCTGCAATTTATTCATAGCTTTCCTGAGGGGAAGAAGAATTTTCATAAAGATAGAAATACTAGGGAAAATTTCAATAAAGGCCATACCAGAAAATAAAATAGAAATCTATAATATATCACCTTCACTACTCCATTGCCAAACAATGTCTTGCCTAAAACTGGGAGGAATATTATCAGAGTGCTCCAGTGTATAATAATTTCGGTATTTTTTCTTCATATATAGCACTAAAATCTGCTAGTGTTTGAAGTTGCACTCTACATTTTTCCATTTGTATAAGATAATGTAGTCTGAGTTTTTAAAAAGTCAAATAAGCAAGATTTTATTTTTCTTGTACTTACCAAATTAGAACAAATTGAATAATAAAATTATTAGCTATTTGACTGGTATTAAAACAACTTTCAGAAAAGAATTATTTTCTTTATAAGCTTCCATGTATTGGATAGGTAGAAGTACAATGTTCTCATCTTGTAGCCTTTGGAATACCTAATATATACTGATTACTTTCTATAGAATATACATAATGTTAAATAACAATACTACCTGAAGTTTTTATAATCTAATTACAGTGAATCAGTTTTTATAAGCTAAAGAAATTAAATCTGGACAAATGTGAAGGACATTTAGACTGAATTATCAATTATAATATTATCATATAAATTAATTCTGAATCAGATAATTCTACATAGCTATTACTAGAGTCATTTACAAATATAGAGTTGAAGCTTAAAGAGACTAATTAACTCATATAAAAACATGGAGTTTTAAGTGGCAGGCTAGAATTGAAATGCTGGTCTGTATGACCCCAGGACTCAGAACCTTTTGACTGCTAATTTATATCATCTACTTTACTTGTCTTTTGAAACCAGTAACATTTCCAGACTTAAATGGCTTCCCAAGAAGTCTTCTGGCTGTCTACATCACTGAATGAAGTGCTTCTGAAGGTTTTCTGTTCAGATTTCAAGACAGCAAAAGGACAAAGGCAGGACTATGTGCTCTCCTTCAGGGGGAGAATATCAGTGAGGGCTTCAATGCTAATCCCCATTTTCTCTGTTTCCCTTACTCCATGGACTTAGCTCCAAATTCCTCTTTATATAAAGTCATCTCTACAAAATGTGGAAATAACCTTGCTTACATTCTCTTCACCTGACAATGGTTCTGACATACAACTAAATGCAACTTATTAAGAGTACTGCTATGTATAAAGTATAAATTAGAACATGAAAGCCCTCTTGTTATATAATTTCTGCAATTGTTGTCCTTAAAACTAATGCTTCAAGGTGACTGTAACTCATCACCACACAAAGCTGTGACATCAGGACATTAAGAATAAAGGAGTATGGTACTGAATTTTTCACTTCAGTATTCAGGAGACAGTGAAGTTATTTTAGCCAAATATCCAAATACTATGAACATCTTATTGGAGTCCAAATTGCTTAATTTTTAGAAGGTTATTTTCAATATGTGTTTATGTACGTTAATTCCACTAGCTTTATTTTATTTTATTTATTTTTTTTTTTGAGACGGAGTCTCGCTCTGTCTCCCAGGCTGGAATGCAGTGGCGCAATCTCGGCTCACTGCAAGCTCTGCTTCCCGGGTTCATGCCATTCTCCTGCCTCAGCCTCTCCGAGTAGCTGGGACTACAGGCGCCCGCCACCACGCCAGGCTTTTTTTTTATTTTGTATTTTTAGTAGAGATGGGGTTTCACTGCGGTCTCGATTTCCTGACCTCGTGATCCGCCCGCCTCGGCCTCCCAAAGTGCTGGGATTACAAGCGTGAGCCACCGTGCCCGGCCTCCACTAGCTTTATGATACCTGGCATGCATGGCTGAATTGCAGCTGGTCATGTCTACATCTTACCATGCATATTTCTATTACATCTCTGCTCACAGAGGGATTGATTTTTTTCTTCCTCTTTACCATCGTGTGTTTTATCTTTCAGTTCATGGACTACCCTGGCATTTTAAACAATGTAACAATGACAGTAATAACAACAAAATAACCACATCACTATTTATTAGAATTGATGTTAAATGCTTTAAATGTATTATTTTACATGGTCTTCAAAGCTGTCTCACTATTTCCATTTTAAAAATAAACTAACCAAGATTTTGAGAGGTGAAAGTCCCAGAACGTTACATCAAGAGGAACAGTTAGAGCAGGGAATGCAAATGAAGTTCATGTGCAAGGCCCCAAAAACCTTTCAGCTACTGAGGCTTCATTGCTTCAGTGATCCACTGAAGCAGTATTCCCCACCTTCTCCCCTTCAATTACTTAGACGAGATTAGTCTAATGATCTCGATTCTTATTTTGCAATACAGTCTGTCCAAATACATGTCTGAAATTCTGTTAACAAGAGACCATATAATTTAGCATACAGAGTATGGGTCCACTCAGGAGCAGATGATCCTGGGATGGAGACCCATCTCCCTTACTGATGATTCACTACAGGTAATGTAATTGGGTTGTTTATAATCTAGTTTCCTGATTTGTAAAAGGGAATCATAATAGTTTAATCTAACTCTGGGTTTGAACATTAACTAGGGTAAGGCAAACAAAATTTGAGGCTACTGCCTGGGGCCTAGTAGGATGTGTATCATTATTTTCTATTTCCTTCCACTTCATCTTTACTTATCTTCTATATATGTCTCTTACTTTCTTCCAAAGGCCCCACTTCCTGGCCCTCAGGTGCTTGACCTTGGAGCTAATGAAATTAGAATATCCTAAGTAGGCACTGTGATATTTAGATTATCTGCATAGACACTGGACACATATATTCCCTTAAGCAGTCAAACTAGTGTGTGTGTTTGGGTTGTTGTTTGAAGGAATATTGGTTTATTACATTAACTTTTATTTGACCTATAATACCTATCATTTCTAGAGTATTTGCAATTTGCCAGGCTTTGTGCTGAGAGCTTATACTTCATTATTTGCTATTATCCTACCAAAAACTTTAACAGGCAAGTGAATTTATTTTTCCCAACTTTCAGATGTAAAAACAAGTTTACAATGGTTAAGTAATTTTTCCAAGATCTCATAGGACTTACTCTGGCCTAGAGTCCAACTGATGCCCTCTGAGCCTTCATTTCCAACCACAACACAATACACCAGCCCAACCTTTTCACTTATATGGCATGTTCTACAGAAATTTGAAATTATTGTCTGGAGGTGGCTCTATTTGATGTTTGATTTTATACTTAAAATTTTATCGTTCAAATATTCTGTCAGTGTAGCTAGCAAGAACACCTATATTTATTCAATAGACTTGGTTGAACACTTCTGATACAGAGAAGATCATTTTAATGATAAGAAGAGTAGTAGGGCTGAGACTTCCAGGTATTCATCAGTTTCCTGACCTCTAAAAGAGGTGTAGCTAGTTAAATCAATCATGTTTTAAACAGTGTTCAATTTGCTTAGTGTAATTTAGAACTAACCCATTTTGATAGCAAGATGAGCCATAGCTAAATCAATTTTTAAACAGTATTCTCCCATTTGGCTAGTTGTAACTATTTGTTCAAATGAAGAAAAAATAAGTGTATGATGTTTATTTCTTGAATTAATATAAATTAATATAGAGGTGGCTAAATAAAAATTATTAAAGAGACAATGCATTCTGTTCATATGTTACTTGACATTTATATGGCTTAGATAAGTGCACTGACATTGGTGTTTCAATGCTTTTTCCAATGTGACAGATACATTTCCAAAACTGAATTCTTAATATTAATGAGGTAACTTTAATAAACATTTAAAAAATTCCAAATGTTCTCTTCCTTTCCGGAGAGCTAGTAATTATTGTATCTTATTTAAATCAAAGTTACATGTCTGACAGCATCTCCTATATAAAACAGATTAACTCTTCTGAAACTATAGGTCAACTACACACATTCATTATTGTGTGTGAAAGCTAATGATGAGATAATTCATTTAAAGGTGTATTTTTGTAAAAGCACCCAAGTGAGATGCCTACAAATTAAACATTTGGCAAAATTCTTTAGATAAACGGAAAAGGTCATTCTGAAAATTTGGTTTGGTGGATTTTAACAGCTGCACTATAAACTGTAATTGCAATTTAAACAACCTCCAATATCACCCTGGAAAGATCATAACCTGCTTAACCAGCCACCCCTCAGTGCTTGAAGAGAGAGCTCTAATTGTATAAGCTTCTGGAGAAACTTCCTCATTTATTGCATGACTCCATGGTCATTGTTACATGTAACTGACTCAAAAGTTAAATAAGATCTATGGTGATAAGGTTTTGATTCGTGTCCCTGCCCAAATCTCAAGTTAAATTGTAATCCTCCATGTTGAAGAAGGGGCCTGGTGGGAGGTGATTGAATCATAGAAGTGGATTTCCCCCTTGGTGTTTTCATGATAGAGTTAGTTCTCTCTAGATCTGGTTGTTTAAAAGCATGTACCACCTCCCCCTTCTCTCTTTTGCTTCTTCTCCAGCCATGTAAGATGGGCCTGCTTCCCCTTCACCTTCTGCCATGATTGTAAGTTTCCTGAGGCCTCCCCAGCCATGCTTCCTATATAGCCTGGGGAACTGAGGTCAATTAAACTTTTCTTTATAAATTACCCAATCTCAGGTAGTTCTTTATAGCAATACAAAAATAAGCTAATACACATGGTCTGTGAGAGCAAAACAAAACGAAACCAACCCTCAACACTGAATTCCTAACGTATCAACAGAGCAAATGTAATTAACATACTTAAACATTAACAAGTTAAATTTTGGGCCAGTCTCAGTGGCTTATGCCTGTAATCCCAGCACTTTGGGAGGCCAAGGTGGGTGGATCACTTGAGGTTAGAAGTTCAAGACCAGCCTGGCCAACATGGTGAAATCCTAACTCTACTAAAAACACAAAAATTAGCTGGGCGCAGTGGTGCATGCCTGTAATCCTAGCTACTGGGGAGGCTGAAGCAGGAGAATTGCTTGAACCCAGTAGGCAGAGGTTGCAGTGAGCCGAGATCATACCACTGCCCTCTAGCTTGGGCAAAGAATTGAGACTTCATCTCAAAAAAAAAAAAAAAAAAAAAAAAAAAAAAAAAAAAATTTTCACATGAATATTCTATGGTTGTTTTTTAGAAAACTCTGAAGGTAGCGTGTATTTTCAGAATCTATTTTGTCCACATAAAAATAGTATACATTTTATGATAGTTCTAACGTTATGAGTTTTAGAAAACTTAGGTTTATAATATTATGTTTCTTTTTCATCGGGAAATTCAAAAGCAAAGGCATTCTTTTAGAAAGAACTTCAGGTCCTAAACATAGTAAGTCATATTCAAAAGTATAAAAGCTAAACTGTTCACAAAAAACTGTTGATTTTTAAAACATAGCATTAATAATAGTTCAAATCTGTCCAAAGAAAAGTCATAGAATTATAGAAATTTTTAAATAGCAATTTGATTATTTTGTGAAATAGGAAAATATAGAGCTAGTGGCCATTATGCCCTTATTTTACAATTTGGCTAATTTCAAAATTTTAAATTAACTTTAATTACATCATTATGGTCTCTTTCCCTCCTTTTGATTTTATTTATGGTCATTTTCCTTTTTTCAGAAAACTTCAACGTATATAGATATCAGACTGTGTACCTGTTGAAAGAGATTTTGGCTTTTAACAAAAATACTGCGGCCATTTAACATATTGGGTTTTTCTACATTTTGAGCTATGGTATATCTATCTGTATTACAGTAAATATAATTATAGTGTGGAACACACTCCTAAAATCAAGAAAATGTGAATACAATGGATACCAAAGAAATTCGGTGAAAGAATTTTCTGTCATAAAAAATAAATGATAAGAAATCAATTTACTCTAAATAGATGTTTTTGAGCCTGATATTGGAAGACGATATGAAGTCGCCTTAGTCAGTGATGAAATTATATTTTAAATGGATGCTACATATCATGTATCTAATGCTCAAGGAAATAATTTTTTCCCCTAATTTGAAATTTCTATCTTCAAAGTTAAATAATGACATGAATATTTTCTTAGACCCTCTTTTATCATCTTAATGTTTTCTTTAGATTAGTATAGACAAATGAGTAAAATTTTATAAAAGACACTGAAAATGTTTTCTGCAATGACATATACATTCAATATTAATTTGGTGAGAGCATTTTAAAGCGTTAGTATGCTTTCCTTTAAAAATGCCAAACTGGGACATGTTTCATAATAATGACTGAATTTTACTATAACAGTCTGTATGGCTTTTTTTCATTTATTTACTCCTGTAAAAATAGTAAATTTTAAAAAAACTAACCTTTGTGTTAAACTTTAGTGTGTTTAAGTGCTTTCAAATATACTATCAATTTATTTACATTATAATAATACTTTCACTGAAATTCTTATCTTGGTTTAACGGATGAGAAAACTAAGGCTCAAAAACTTGTAAGGGTCATCAAATTTTTATCCAAATATTAGAAAAATAGTTCTAAAACTCAAATCCTGACTGTTCAGCCTCATTCTTTGGTCTATTTTATTATGCCACCTAAAACATACTTTTAAGAGATGCTAAGTCAATTGATTATTCTCTTTAATAACATTTTTTTAGATAACAAATGATAAATGGAGTATAAATTAGAGGTAGTACTGTATATGAAAGAATAATTTGGATAATTAAAGTTAATAGATGTGACAGGCAAAAATAAACACAGGCACATACAATTTCAATAGCACCACTCAGGAACACATTGGCAATCTGAAAAAGTTGCATATGCGTGTCACTTATAAAATGACAACACTCCATACAATCAATTCACAGTAATCTCAAATCCCATGGATACAATTATTCCTTAAAGGAAGAAACAGTTTTAGTTTAAGAAAGCAGAAAAAAATAACTGACAGATGAAGAAAAAAACCCAAATGTTTTTTACAACCCAGAGATCTCAGTTTGTGAAGGGATTTAACTTGAAGCTTGGTGCTGACCCTCTGATGCACTCTGAAAGGATAAGCCAAACCCTTAGAGATGTTACATTTTTGACATTTCATCAGCCACAGATCTTTCTTTTCAGTAGAGCCAAGTGAAAGTTACAGATCCCATGACTTGCTTCTAAATAAGCCAGAGGTGACACAGATGCTCTAGCCAATATCTCCTTTGTCAATAACACAACTTCTAATTAGATGTGACCTAACAATTTCTTACGGGATATAGAAAAGATTGATCTATGTAATTTTTTTCCAGAATTAGATGAACATAAAAGGTTTTATAAGTTCATTTCAGGACAAGTAAATGAACATATTTAGCTTCTCTATTCTCCTTTTCTCTGCCTACTACAGCTTTGTCAGAGGCTTACCTGGTGGCACCATGGAAAGTTCCTTAAGGATCGACAAGCTTTTAGATACTCAGTGAGATAGTCTGTTGAATACATTTTGAGTTTCATAGAATGGACAGTTGTTTTTCTTAGGTATTCATCAGTGAGTGTGCAAAACAGGACTTCTCAGAGAATAAGAGCTTGGCTGGGCCACTTCCAAATATTAATGCTTCCTAGTAATTTGAATGAACATAAGTGTGAAAATATGGCTATAGATATTTAAATATTTTACATTTAATTCAATCATAAGACACACAAAACAGTGATTTCAAATTTAATTGGGTCACATTTGAGGTCATTCTTAAATGTAAGATTCAGGCCAATGTCTCTTCTGGTCTCTCCATAATTAGCCAGATACAAAACTGCTAAAATACTCAGAAACGTAGAAAGACACAAAGTAGCTCCCATCCAAAAACATGAAATCTTTAAAAGAATAATTAATTAAATTCAGGTAGTATAGATAGAATTTAAGATCAGCAGCTCTGCAGCCAGAGTGCCTGGGGTGGACCTTGGCTTTGTTACTTACTAGCTGTGTGAACATGTGTTTCTGTTTTCTCCTTTGTATAAATTGGATAATAATATTACTTATGAGGTTGTAGTAAGCATAAGTGATTTAATATTTGTAAATAGATTAGGAGACTTCATTGTCAGATTCACATATATGCTTTTGTTTTAAATAAATAAAACAGAAAAAGAAAGCATAGTATATTGTGTTAGTCTCTAAAACAAACAACCCTCAAATCTCAGCAACTCAAATGAATGGAATTTTATTTATCACAATCCTGTTTGAGTTTGGAGGCTCCACTGAGAAATTCTATTTAAAGTACTTAAACAGGGACTCAGAATTTTTCAATCCTGTGGCTCTCATCCTGATGTGTCCTCCAGATATTCTCTGTACTCAGCTGTCTGACAGATGAATTAAGAGAATGTGTGGAGGCTCAGTTAGGATGCTTTATGAAAAATATCAATGTATACATAATTTCCAAGCACATCCCATTGGCCAGATCTCAATGATATGGCCCAGACTAAGTAAAACAAACATCAAGGATTGTAATCTTTCCATATGTAGTCCTGTTGGGCCAAAAGAAAAGGGCTGCGGGCCCCAAACAAGTTCGAAACACAGCAGAGCAGTCATTACATATTAAGCCTCCAAAATAATTGATGGCAAGGAAATAAGGTTAATTTGCATCAGATGAACATAAAAATACATAATTCTCACATTAAGATTATAGCTAATCCAGAAGAGTGTTAAACATAGAGCACATAAAGAGTCTCAAGTGACAAAATTATGTTGAGGAGAAATAAGTTCTGGCATTTGATTGCTGTATTAGGCTGTTCTTGCAACTGCTATAAAGAAATACTTGAGACTGGATAATTTATTAAGAAAAGAGGTTTAAGTGGCTCATGGTTCTGTAGGCTGTACAACCATGCTTTCCACATTGCTTGGCTTCTAGTGAGGCCTCAGGGAGCTTTTGCGCATTGTGGAAGGTGAATTGGGAACAGGTACATCATATGGTGAAAGCAAGAACAAGAGAGAAAGGTAGAGAGATGCCACACAATTTTCAATGACCCATTACTGTGCAGAAGCTCTTTAGTTTAATTAGATCCCATTTGTCAATTTTGGCTTTTGTTGCCATTGCTTTTGGTGTTTTAGACATGAAGTCCTTGCCCATGTCTATGCCCTGAATAGTATTGCCTAGGTTTTTTTCTAGGGTTTTTATGGTTTTAGGTCTAACATTTAAGTCTTTAATCCATCTTGAATTAATTTTTGTATAAGGTGTAAGGAAGGGATCCAGTTTCAGCTTTCTACATATGGCTAGCCAGTTTTCCCAGCACCATTTATTAAATAGGGAATCCTTTCCCCATTGCTTGTTTTTGTCAGATTTGTCAAAGATCAGATAGTTGTAGATATGTGGCATTATTTCTGAGGGCTCTGTTCTGATCCATTGATCTATGTCTCTGTTGTGGTACCACTACCATGCTGTTTTGGTTACTGTAGCCTTGTAGTATAGTTTGAAGTCAGGTAGCATGATGCCTCCAGCTTTGTTCTTTTGGCTTAGGATTGACTTGGTGATGCGGGCTCTTTTTTGGTTCCATATGAACTTTAAAGTAGTTTTTTCCAACTCTGTGAAGAAAGTCATTGGTAGCTTCATGGGGGATGGCATTGAATCTATAAATTATCTTGGGCAGTATGGCCATTTTCACGATATTGATTCTTCCAACCCATGAGCATGGAATGTTCTTCCATTTGATTGTATCCTCTTTTATTTCATTGAGCAGTGGTTTGTAGTTCTCCTTGAAGAGGTCCTTCACATCCCTTGTAAGTTGGATTCCTAGGTATTTTATTCTCTTTGAAGCAATTGTGAATGGGAGTTCACTCATGATTTGGCTCTCTGTTTGTCTGTTATTGGTGTATAAGAATGCTTGTGATTTTTGCACATTGATGTTGTATCCTGAGACTTTGCTGAAGTTGCCTATCAGCTTAAGGAGATTTGGGGCTGAGACAATGGGGTTTTCTAGATATACAATCATATCATCTGCAAACAGAGACAATTTGACTTCCTCTTTTCCTAATTGAATACCCTTTATTTCCTTCTCCTGCCTGATTGCCCTGGCCAGAACTTCCATCACTATGTTGAATAGGAGTGGTGAGAGAGGGCATCCCTGTCTTGTGCCAGTTTTCAAAGGGAATGCTTCCAGTTTTTGCCCATTCAGTGTGATATTGGCTGTGGGTTTGTCATAGATAGCTCTTATTATTTTGAGATACGTCCCATCAATACCTAATTTATTGAGAGTTTTTAGCATGAAGGGTTGTTGAATTTTGTCAAAGGCCTTTTCTGCATCTATTGAGATAATCATGTGGTTTTTGTTTTTGGTTCTGTTTATATGCTGGATTACATTTATTGATTTGTGTATGTTGAACCAGCCTTGCATCCCAGAGATGAAGCCCACTTGATCATGGTGTATAAGCTCTTTGATGTGCTGCTGGATTCGGTTTGCCAGTATTTTATTGAGGATCTTTGCATCAACGTTCATCAAGGATATTGGTCTGAAATTCTCTTTTTTGGTTGTGTCTCTGCCGGGCTTTGGTATCAGGATGATGCTGGCCTCATGAAATGTGTTAGGGAGGATTCCCTCTTTTTCTATTGATTGGAATAGTTTCAGAAGGAATGGTACCAGCTCCTCCTTGTACCTCTGGTAGAATTCGGCTGTGAATCCATCTGATCCTGGACTCTTTTTGGTTGGTAAGCTACTGTGTGAATTCAGAGCAAGAACTCAGTTATCAAGGGGATGGCCCAAGTCATTCATGAGGAATCTACTCTCACGACCCAAACACCTCCCATTGGACCCCACCTCCAACATTGGGATTACAATTCAACATAAGATTTGGTATAAACATATATTCAAACCGTATAATTTCACTCCTGACTCCCCAAATCTCATTCTTTCTCACATTGCAAAATACACTCATACTGTCCCAACAGTCTCTCAAGATCTTAACTCATTCCAACATTAACTCAAACATTCAAAGTCTCATCTGAGACAAGGCAAGTCCCTTTCACCTATAAGCCTGAAAAATTCCGAACAAGTTATTTTAAAGATACAATGGGGATACAGGTATTGGATAAACATTCCTGTTCCGAAAGGGAATAATCAACCAAAAAAAAGGGCTACAGGCTGCATTAAGGTTCAAAACACAGAGGTGTTCAGTAGTCATTAAATATTAAAGCTCCAAAATAATCACATTTGCCTCCAGGTCCCACATCCTGGGCATACTGGTGCTAGGGGTCAGATCCGAAGACCTTGGGCAGCTCCACCCCTGTGGCTTCTTGGTGTTCAGCTTCTGTTGCTGCTTTCATGGGGTGGAGTTGAGTGCCTTTGTTTTTTTACAGATGCAGGGTGCAAGCTGCCAGTGGGTCTACCATTCTCGGGTCTGGAGGATTGTGGACCCTTTCCCACAGCTCCACTAGGTAGTGCCCCAGCGGGGACTCTGCATGGGGCCTCAAACCCCACATTTCTCTTCTACACTTCCCTAGTTGAGGTGCTCTGTGGAGGTTGCACCCATGCAACAAGCTTCTGCCTTGCATCCAGGCTTTTTCATATATCCTCTGAAACCTAGGTGGAGGCTGATAAGCCTCCTTAACTCTTACACTATGTGCTCCTGCAGGCTTAGTATCATGTGGAAGCCACCAAGGCTTACAGCTTGTACCCTCTGAAGCAGAAGCCCAAGCTATACCTGGGGCTCTTTGAGCAGAAGCTGGAGGTGGAGTTGCCGGGATGGAGGAGCAGTGTCCCAAGGCTGCAGAGAGAGTGGGACACCAGGCCTGGCCCACAAAACTATTCAGTCCTTGTAGGCCTCAGGGCCTGTGATGGGAGGGGCTGTCTGGGAGATCTCTGAAATGCCTTCAAGATCCTCTTCCCGTTGTCTTGAATATTAGTACTTGGCTCCCTTTTAGTTACACAAATATCTCTAGCAAGTGGCTGCTTACCAGATTACTTAGATTTTTCTCCCAAAAAAGCTTTTTTTTTTTCTTTGACACATGACCAGGCTGCAATTTTTCTAAGCCTCAGTGCTCTGCATCCTGTTTAAATGTGAATTCCAACTTTAAGTCATTTATTTGCTCCTGCATCACAGATCCCTATGGCATAAACAGAATGGAGCCAAGTTCTTTGCTAAGGCATAACACATGTGACCTTTGCTGTGGTTTCCAGTAAGTTCATCATTTCCGTCTGATACCTCCTTAGCCTAGACTTTGCTGTCCATATCACTATCAGCATTTTGGTCACAATTGTTTAACCAGTTTCTAAGAAGTTCCATACTTTCCCTCATCTTTCTGTCTTCTGAGCCCCCTAAAATCTTTCAACTTCTGCCCATTACCAAGTTCCAAAGTTGCTTTCACATTTTTGTGTATCTTTATAGTAATGCCCTTCTACTCAGTACCAATATTATACATTAGGCCATTCTTGCATTGCTATGAACAAAAACATAAGACTGGAAAATTTCTAAAGAAAAGAGGCTTAATTGGCTTACAGATCTGTAGGATGCTCAGTCATGGCACTGTCATTGCATGGCTTCTGGGGAGGTCTCAGGGAGTTTTACTCACAGCGAAAGGTGAAGTGAGAGCAGGTGCATCACATGGCAAAAAGAAGCATGAAAGAGAGAGAGTGGGGGGGGGGGGTTGTGGGAGATGCCACAAATTTTTAAATGACCAAATCTTGTGTGAACTCAGTGTGAGAGCTTATTTATCACCAAGGGGATGGCCCAAGCCATTCATGACAGATCTGCCCTCATGATCCAACCACCTCCCACCAGGCTGCACCTCCACCATTGGGGATTACAATGCAACAAGAGATTTGGTTGGGAACATGTATTCAAACAATATCAATTGCAAAGAAGGGTGACTATCGTTAATAAGAACATACTGTATGTTTCAAAATATTAGTTGAGAGGATTTTGAATGTTCTCACCTTGAAGAAATAATGAATATTTAGGTGAAGAATTTACCAATTACGCTGATTTGATCATTACAAAATGCATTCATATATTGACATTACTCCATAAATATTTACACCATAAATATGTAACTTACTATGGGTCAGTTCAATAAAATAAAACTTAAAAAAAAGTGAAGGAGGAGAAGTTAGGCTATGTCTTCTTTTCTTTTTCCCAGTCTTAGAACTTCATTAGAAAAGAAAAAAAAGAAAAAAAAAATAGTCTCCAGTGAAGCTTGGTTCTCACTGCTTCTTAACTCCATAAAGATATAGAAGTCGATGTTATAAAAATGAGTAATAACATTCCAAATTATTTTTCTTTTAAATTTATTGGAAGTTATTTTTAAATTTGGTCATGTAATTGCAGTACCTCTAGTGTAAAGTACAGAAGAAGTTTATGGAAATATGATTCCTGTATGTGCTCAAATGACGACTTCAAGTCTACAGGTTGCTCATCATAACTCTTTCAAGGAGAATATATTTATTTGTCTAACTAAACTATATGCCAAGTAAATTCCTGAAAAAAAACATGCAAATTTGTTGCCTATTTGGGCAACTGTAAAAATTATATTTTAGATAAAATACCTAAAGCTGGTTTTTTTTGGTTTATTAATTGGTTTTGATTTGGTTATCCGATATAAAGATACCATGGAAATTGATAAAATAAGCAAATGTGACTAGTCTCCTCTGGATTTTTGTCACAAATATTTGGTAAGCTATGCTATCATGAAAGAGAAGCACACAGCATTTACCACTTTTAATCAGAAATGATCCCCACAAGAAGAGTTTTCTGACCAATAAAGCTGGGAATCACAAGGATATTAGAATGAAACATCCTGGTTCCTGGCATCATGCTGCCACTTATCAATTCACAATTTCCTATCCTGTAAAACAAGAATAATAACAATGACTATAAAAAAAAAAGTGGCTGTGAGAATTAACAAATAAAACTCATGTTCTTAGCATGGTACCTTAACACATAGTTAATGTTGAATACATTATAGTTATTTTAAATATTTCTTTCCTGGAATTTTAAGATACTGTATACAGTCAAGATATTTATTATAAAAATGTTATTCTTAATGCATCATTTATATAAAGTGTTCCATGGATCTCACCCCAGGAAATACTGATATAGAATATTTGAGCAACTATTAGACATTAGAACTGAGTTATTTGAAAATCACAATTATCAGCTAACCCTACCAGATGAATAGAACATGATTATGTGTTTCAGTTTATCCACAGAACATGAACAAAAACAACCATCAAGCATTTTTCACATTGTGAGGGTCCTTTATTAGGATAATTTCTCTCTATGAAATGTACTTTTCTGTTTTATTATTGTTGGGTAAGTTCTAAATTAATTTTAATAAAGTACAGAAAATTATATGCAGGTGTCTTAGAATAGTCTGCAATATTTATAGGAAAGAGTCCTAAAGAATCTTTTCAAACTCCTTCCTCAGTTAAACTACCCAATAAACCGCTCCTTAAATGCAATTTGTGCTTTTCCATTCCAATGCCTTTGCACAAGCGGTTTTCTCTCCATGGCAATTCATTTTTATTTAGAGCTACCTGTTGAAATAAGCCCAGTGTTTAAGACCTCTCTCAAATAAAATCAGCTTCGTGAGACATTTCTCCATTTCACGCTCTTCTTGCATCTTATGACACTTCATTTTCCAATCTTGCTCATATACGTTTCCATATTGTCCTCAATAGTAGGCAACCTTAGGTAACCTTGAGTTATTAATCCATTAATCATCTGGTATACTTAAGACTTTGTAAGTGGTAAATGGTAAAAGCAATTTGTTGAGCTCAACTGAACTATAGATAAAAGATATTTATGTCATACTTTAAGAAAACTAAAAAAGTTGCATCATTCTATAGTCCTATCATTCTGGCAATCACAAATGATAGTATTATTACTGGAAAATAAAGCTATTTTTAACCTAGTATGACAATAAAATAAGGAAAGTGATGATAATATGTGACTCTTTATCTTATAGTGAAATGAGGTAAATAGACAGATGATCAGAAAAATATTAGAGGGTTTATACCTGAATTACAAGTTAAAATAATACTTCCTTATTTACAGAAAATATCTTAAAATTATTTAATATAAGTGTAATCCTCCTAGCATAAATATGAGGAAAATGCAATCTTGAGAGTTCAAGTGGCCTCACAATATCATCTAGCAAATCAGTAGGAGTGCCAGGATGACAAAGAACCCAATAATAAAAATTCCTAGTCCTCTGCACTATCTATTCTATCACGAAACAGATGTACTCTCATAAAAATACATGTTGGTGCCCTTATTTTTCAACCCACTCAATGAAGCTAATATTACTTCTTAAATATGAAATCATTACTTTTAAAAATATTATCATAATTAAAGTAACCTTAGTTAGATCGCTTCCTATCTCTTTTGTACTAAATTTGGGCAAATGAGCATATTATGCACTTACCTTTATCACATCTCTGGAATATGATGGAAGGGCTCAAAGATATTGTTCAATAGTGGCCTGCTTCACAATCATTGCATCCAGGTTGACTGTGTGTATAAAAAATGGCTAAGATGTGCTAAAGACTTGTGCCTTTGAGCTGCCTCTGTGAGCCTTTGAGTTTTCTTTTCCATCGTGTAGACAGTTTTGGGAAATTTTTTAACCCTCATTAGTGTTTTCGGGAAATTATTGGAAATTATATCTCCCTCTGATCTTCCTTTTCTGTATTTTAGAAGTCCGTTTTTCCTTTAGACAGATCTCCTCCCTCCATTTTTGTGCATTATTTATCTCCGTAATTTTATAGTTTCTATTTTATATACTAAGTAGTTTCCAAAAATCTTACTATTTTCTTTGTGCATAAACATGATTGCTTTTGATTCTAGGATCTGTATTCATATTTTATTCATTTTTTCAATTATTAATTCTTTACTTAGTACTCCTCATGTACAAGGCATTGACTTTGTTCTGGGGAGATGATAGTGAACAATGTTGTTTAATGCCCTGCTTAGACAACTCTCCAGTTACCAGCACTATTCAATCTAGTCTATTTAAAAATATGAAGAGAAAATCTAGAATCATGAGTCATTTAAAGTTTAAAAACAAACAGCATGAAACATGGGAAGCAAACATTTGAAACAGAAGACTTACCCACTAGCATAGTCAATGGAAAAGAGAGTAAATAACTAAAGTGAATATAATAAATGTATTTGAAGTTATTTTGAGGTAATAATACATCAATTAAAAAGTATAAGACACCTTTCACTTGTGACACTATAGGAAATCAGATAACCTAAAAATGTTTCCACTACAAAACCACAAGAGTTTTCCCATAAAATATTAAAAACATGCTAATAACCTATAATTGAGCTGGCAGAAAAATAAGGGGAATCTATAGGTTTCTAAAGGGGAGAAGACTAAAAAATCAGAGTGGTTAAGCATGGGTTGAAACTTTGGTGGTGGAAATGGCAGTATATGTGCTTGTTGGGGAAGGTTGCTAATCTCTTTAAACAAAGAACGTGTTTCTCTTTAATTTCTCATGTTGACGTAAATCTCAAACTTCCTCCTGAAGAGATATGTATTTTGAATGAAGAAATTGTATTGATATTCACTTTGGAACTATTTTGAGTAGCTAAAGAATTAAATGTCTGGATGTCTGATTAATAAAGTACATTGGGCTATCAGAATTGCGAAAAGCAATTTATCATATATTAGAATTTTGTAACGTATGTGCCATTGTTAACCAACATTAGTAGTTTTAGTTTGGGCACACCTACAGAGCCATTCTATCATCTGTGGGGTACAATAAGAGTGAAATGCAATCACCAATGTAATATTAAGAAAGAAATATGCTCTCCATTTAATTACTAACTTAGGAAAAATGATTGAAAACATAAGAAATCCCTGCTCAAATTTTATACTTGATTTTGTTATCATCAATACTTATTAGTTTAAGGTCATTTGAGACCTGTGCTGTGAAATAATGTTTTCTGAAATTGTTCTCTATGATCACTTGCTTCTTACACAGAATTCATGTTGAGAAAAACTCCTTTAAAAAGTGTTCCTTATAAACATACATATCAGAAGAGCAGGAACAACTATTTTCTTATCTTCAGTCATCTGTGTATGATATACTTACCATTTTCTTTTATTGTTTGGTAATACCTGAAAATTTATTAAGTCTTTTTATTATTATACTTCAGGTTTTAGGGTACATGTGCACAATGTGCAAGTTTGTTACATATGTATCCGTGTGCCATGTTGGTTTGCTGCACCCATTAACTCGTCATTTAGCATTAGGTATATCTCCTAATGCTGTCCCTCCCCGCACCCCACACCCCACAACAGTCCCCAGAGTGTGATGTTCCCCTTCATGTGTCCATGAGTTCTCATTGTTCAATTCCCACCTATGAGTGAGAACATGCGGTGTTTGGTTTTTTGTCCTTGGGATAGTTTCCTGAGAATGATGTTTTCCAGTTTCATCCATGTCCCTACAAAGGACATGAACTCATCATTTTTTATGGCTGCATAGTATTCCATGGTGTATATGTGCCACATTTTCTTAATCCACTCTATCGTTGTTGGACATTTGGGTTGGTTCCAAGTCTTTGCTATTGTGAATAGTGCCACAATAAACATACGTGTGCATGTGTCTTTATAGCAGCATGATTTATAGTCCTTTGAGTATATACCCAGTAATGGGATGGCTGGGTCAAATGGTATTTCTAGTTCTAGATCCCTGAGGAATCGCCACACTGACTTCCACAATGGTTGAACTAGTTTACAGTCCCACCAACAGTGTAAAAGTGTTCCTATTTCTCCACATCCTCTCCAGCACCTGTTGTTTCCTGACTTTTTAATGATGGCCATTCTAACTGGTGTGAGATGGTATCTCATTGTGGTTTTGATTTGCATTTCTCTGATGGCCAGTGATGATGAGCATTTTTTCATGTGTTTTTTGGCTGCATAAATGTCTTCTTTTGAGAAGTGTCTGTTCATGTCCTTCGCCCACTTTTTGATGGGGTTGTTTGTTTTTTTCTTGTAAATTTGTTTGAGTTCATTGTAGATTCTGGATATTAGCCCTTTGTCAGATGAGTAGGTTGCAAAAATTTTCTCCCATTCTGTAGGTTGCCTGTTCACTCTGATGGTAGTTTCTCTTGCTGTGCAGAAGCTCTTTAGTTTAATTAGATCCCATTTGTCAATTTTGGCTTTTGTTGCCATTGCTTTTGGTGTTTTAGACATGAAGTCCTTGCCCACACCTATGTCCTGAATGGTATTGCCTAGGTTTTCTTCTAGGGTTTTTATGGTTTTAGGTCTAACATGTAAGTCTTTAATCCATCTTGAATTTTTGTATAAGGTGTAAGGAAGGGATCCAGTTTCAGCTTTCTACATTTGGCTAGCCAGTTTTCCCAGCACCATTTATTAAATAGGGAATCCTTTCCCCATTTCTTGTTTTTGTCAGGTTTATCAAAGATCAGATAGTTGTAGATATGTGGCATTATTTCTGAGGGCTCTGTTCTGTTCCATGGATTTATGTCTGTGTTGTGGTACCAGTACCATGCTGTTTTGGTTACTGTAGCCTCATAGTATAGTTTGAAGTCAGGAAGTGTGATGCCTCCAGCTTTGTTCTTTTGGCTTAGGATTGACTTGGCAATGGGGGCTCTTTTTTTGGTTCCATATGAACTTTAAAGTAGTTTTTTTCAATTCTGTGAAGAAAGTGATTGGTAGCTTGAAGGGGATGGCATTGAATCTATAAATTACCTTGGGCAGTATGGCCATTTTCACGATATTGATTCTTCCAACCCATGAGCATGGAATGTTCTTCCATTTGTTTGTATCCTCTTTTATTTCATTGAGCAGTGGTTTGTAGTTCTCCTTGAAGAGGTCCTTCACATCCCTTGTAAGTTGGATTCCTAGGTATTTGATTCTCTTTGAAGCAATTGTGAATGGGAGTTCACTCATGATTTGGCTCTCTGTTTGTCTGTGATTGGTGTACAAGAATGCTTGTGATTTTTGCACATTGATTTTGTATCCTGAGACTTTGCTGAAGTTGCTTATGAGCTTAAGGAGATTTTGGGCTGAGACAATGGGGTTTTCTAGATATACAATCATGTCATCTGCAAACAGGGACAATTTGACTTCCTCTTTTCCTAATTGAATACCCTTTATTTCCTTCCCCTGCCTGATTGCCCTGGCCAGAACTTCCAGCACTATGTTGAATAGGAGTGGTGAGAGAGGGCATCCCTGTCTTGTGCCAATTTTCAAAGGGAATGCTTCCAGTTTTTGCCCATTCAGTATGATATTGGCTGTGGGTTTGTCATAGATAGCTCTTATTATTTTGAGATATGTCCCATCAATACCTAATTTATTGAGAGTTTTTAGCATGAACAGTTGTTGAATTTTGTCAAAGGCATTTTCTGCATCTATTGAGATAATCATGTGGTTCTTGTCTTTGGTTCTGTTTATATGCTGGATTACATTTATTGATTTGCATATGTTGAACCAGCCTTGCATCCCAGGGATGAAGCCCACTTGATCACGGTGTATAAGCTCTTTGATGTGCTGCTGGATTCGGTTTGCCAGTATTTTATTGAGGATTTTTGCATCAATGTTCATCAAGGATATTGGTCTGAAATTCTCTTTTTTGGTTATGTCTCTGCCAGGCTTTGGTATCAGGATGATGCTGGCCTCATGAAATGTGATAGGGAGGATTCCCTCTTTTTCTATTGATTGGAATAGTTTCAGAAGCAATGGTACCAGCTCCTCCTTGTACCTCTGGTAGAATTTGGCTGTGAATCCATCAGGTCCTGGACTCTTTTTGGTTGGTAAGCTATTGATTATTGCCACAATTTCAGAGCCTGTTATTGGTCTGTTCAGAGATTCAACTTCTTCCTGGTTTAGTCTCGGGAGGGTGTATTTGTCGAGGAATTTGTCCATTTCTTCTAGATTTTCTAGTTTATTTGCATAGAGGTGTTTGTAGTATTCTCTGATGGTAGATTGTATTTCTGTGGGATTGGTGGTGATATCCCCTTTTTCATTTTTTATTGCATCTATTTGATTCTTCTCTCTTTTCTTCTTTATTAGTCTTGCTAGTGGTCTATCAATTTTGTTGATCTTTTCAAACAACCAGCTCCTGGATTCATTAATTTTTTGAAGGTTTTTTTGTGTCTCTATTTCCTTCAGTTCTGTTCTGATTTTAGTTATTTCTAGACTTCTGCTAGCTTTTGAATGTGTTTGCTCTTGCTTTTCTAGTTCTTTTAATTGTGATGTTAGGGTGTCAATTTTGGATCTTTCCTGCTTTCTCTTGTGGGCATTTAGTGCTATAAATTTCCCTCTACACACTGCTTTGAATGTGTCCCAGAGATTCTGGTGTGTTGTGTCTTTGTTCTCGTTGTTTTCAAAGAACATCTTTATTTCTGCCTTCATTTCATTATGTACCCAATAGTCATTCAGGAGCAGGTTGTTCAGTTTCCATGTAGTTGAGCGGTTTTGAGTGAGTTTCTTGATCCTGAGTTCTAGTTTGATTGCACTGTGGTCTGAGGGACAGTTTGTTATAATTTCTGTTCTTTTACATTTGCTGAGGAGAGCTTTACTTCCATCTATGTGGTCAATTTTGGAATAGGTGTGGTGTGGTGCTGAAAAAAATGTATATTCTGTTGATTTGAGGTGGAGAGTTCTGTAGATGTCTATTAGGTCCACTTTTTGCAGAGCTGAGTTCAATTCCTGGATATCCTTGTTAACTTTCTGTCTCGTTGATCTGTCTAATGTTGACAGTGGGGTGTTAAAATCTCCCATTATTATTGTGTGGGAGTTTAAGTCCCTTTGTAGGTCACTCAGGACTTGCTTTATGAATCTGGGTGCTCCTGTGTTGGGTGCATATATATTTAGGATAGTTAGCTCTTCTTGTTGAATTGATCCCTTTACCATTATGTAATGGCCTTCTTTGTCTCTTTTGATCTTTGTTGGTTTAAAGTCTCTTTTATCAGAGACTAGGATTGCAACCCCTGCCTTTTTTTTGTTTTCCATTTGCTTGATAGATCTTCCTCCATCCCTTTATTTTGAGTCTATGTGTGTCTCTGCACATGAGATGGGTTTCCTGAATACAGCACACTGATGGGTCTTGACTCCTTATCCAATTTGCCAGTCTGTGTCTTTTATTTGGAGCATTTAGCCCATTTACATTTAACGTGAATATTGTTATGTGTGAATCTGATCCTGTCATTATGATGTTAGTTGGTTATTTTGCTCCTTAGTTGATGCAGTTTCTTCCTAGCCTCGATGGTCTTTACAATTTGGCATGTTTTTGCAGTGGCTGGTACCAGTTGTTCCTTTCCATGTTTAGTGCTTCCTTCAGGAGCTCTTTTAGGGCAGGCCTGGTGGTGACAAAATCTCTCAGCATTTGCTTGTCTGTAAAGTATTTTATTTCTTCTTCACTTATGAAGCTTAGTTTGGCTGGATATGAAATTCTGGGTTGAAAATTCTTTTCTTTAAGAATGTTGAATATCGGCCCCCACTCTCTTCTGGCTTGTAGAGTTTCTGCTGAGAGATCAGCTGTTAGTCTGATGGGCTTCCCTTTGTGGGTAACCCGACCTTTCCCTCTGGCCGCCCTTAACATTTTTTCCTTCATTTCAACTTTGGTAAATCTGACAATTATGTGTCTTGGAGTTGCTCTTCTCGAGGATTATCTTTGTGGCATTCTCTGTATTTCCTGAATCTGAATGTTGGACTGCCTTGCTAGATTGGGGAAGTTCACCTGGATAAGATCTTGCAGAGTGTTTTCCAACTTGGTTCCATTCTCCCCGTCATTTTCAGATACACCAATCAGACGTAGGTTTGGTCTTTTCACATAGTCCCAAATTTCTTAGAGGTTTTGTTTGTTTCTTTTTATTCTTATTTCTCTAAACTTCCTGTCTCATTTCATTTCATCTTCCATCACTGATACCCTTTCTTCCAGTTGATCGCATCTGCTACCAAGGCTTCTGCAATCTTCAAGTAGTTCTCCAAACTTGGCTTTCAGCTCCATCAGCTCCTTTAAGCCCTTCTCTCCATTGATTATTCTAGTTATCCATTCATCTAATTTTTTTTCAAGGTTTTTAACTTCTTTGCCATTGTTTTGAGTTTTCTCCTGTAGCTCAGAGTAGTTTGATAGTCTGAAGCCTTCTTCTCTCAACTCGTCAAAGTCATTCTCTGTCCATGTTTGTTCCATTGCTGGTGAGGAACTGCGATCCTTTGGAGGAGGAGAGGTGCTCTGCTTTTTAGAGTTTCCAGTTTTTCTGCTGTTTTTTCCCCATCTTTGTGGTTTTATCTACTTTTGGTCTTTGATGATGGTGATGTACAGATGGATTTTTGGTGTGGATGTCCTTTCTGTTTGTTAGTTTTCCTTCTACCAGACAGGACCCTCAGCTGCAGGTCTGTTGGAGTTTGCTAGAGGTCCGCTCCAGACCCTGTTTGGCTGGGTGTCAACAGTGGTGGCTGCAGAACAGCAGATTTTCGTGAGACCACAAATTCAGCTGTCTGATAGTTCCTCTGGAAGTTTTGTCTCAGAGGAGTACCTGGCCAAGTGAGGTGTCAGTCTGTCCCTACTGTGGGTTGCCACCCAGTTAGGCTGCTCGGGGGTCAGGGACCCACTTTAGGAGGCAGTCTGTCCGTTCTCAGATCACCAGCTGCATGCTGGGAGAACCACTACTCTCTTGGAAGCTGTCAGACAGGGACATTTACATCTGCAGAGGTTCCTGCTGACTTTTTGTTTGTCTGTGCCCTGCCCTCAGAGGTGGATCCTACAAAGGAAGGCAGGCCTCCTTGAGCTGTGGTGGGCTCCACCCAGTTGGAGATTCCTGGCTGCTTTGTTTACCTAAGCAAGCCTGGGCAATGGCAGGCACCCCTCCCCCAGCCTCGCTGCTGCCTTGCGATTTGATCTCAGACTGCTGTGCTAGCAATCAGCAAGACTCCGTGGGCATAGGACCCTCCTGGCTCGGAGTATTAGTATTAGGGTGGTACTGACCTGATATTCCAGGTGCCGTCTGTTACCCCTTTCTTTGACTAGGAAAGGGAACTCCCTGACCCCTTGCACTTCCCGAGTGAGGCAATGCCTCGCCCTGCTTTGGCTCACGCACAGTGTGCTGCACCAACTGTCCTGCACCCACTGTTTGGCACTCACTAGTGAGATGAACCGTTTACCTGAAATGGAAATGCAGAAATCACCTTTCTTCTGTGTCACTCATGCTGGGAGCTGTAGACTGGAGCTCTTCCTATTTGGCCATCTTGGCTCCATCTCCTGAAAATTTATTAAGTCTTAATTATTGTTACCCACAAATTAAGTTACATAGATTATTCTAAGTACCATTTTATGTTTATAATTTATATTTGACTCCTGCTAGGTCTAAAAATAATTGAAAATGGTTTTCCAGGGTGGGCATGGAGGCTCAGGCCTGTAATTCTAGCACTTCGGGAGGCCCCGGTGGGCAGATCACTTGAGGCCAGGAGTTCGAGACCAGCCTGGACCATATATTGAAATCCCATCTCTAATAAAAATACAAAAAAATAAAAATTATCTGAGTGTGGTAGGGTGTGCCTGTAGTCCCAATTACTCAGAAGGCTGGAGCCACGAGAATCACTTGAACCTTGGAGGCAAAGTTACAATGAGCTGAGATCGTGCTACTACACTCCAGCCTGGGCAACATAGTGAGACTGCATCTCACAAAAAAAGAAAAAAGAAAGAAAATGGGTTCCAATACCATTATTTTCCTTAAAAGAAATCCAAAACAATAAAGTAGAACTTTAAAATTATGCTTCTAAGAGCACTGCTTCTAAGATTGTTGTGTTGCAGCTGGGTCTATGCTGGTAATGCTGGTAGAAGGGTACACTTAATTAATCAAATGGTTGCCAAAATTGAGTTTAGATTAAATTATGTAAGCTATTTTAATAAACTTGTATGCATTAGAAAAAAATATCAAAGATGTTTATTCACTTTATTTACCTAGAAACATGCTATTTGAATTTCAACTTGTTGCTAATATTGCAGTAAGGCCTTTAAATCCTACAAAATATATATCTGCAGTTTTCTGACAATTATGTCTGAGGTGTCTATATCACCTGTATTTTGGCTGTATTGTGTAGGAGAACTACAGCTATACTTCAGTGAAACAAAATATTCTGATTTGAATTAAACATTTGTAATGCGCCGGGCGCAGTGGCTCACGCCTGTAATCCCAGCACTTTGGGAGGCCGAGGCAGGCGGATCATGAGGTCAGGATATCGAGATCATGGTGAAACCCCGTTTCTACTAAAAATACAAAAAATTAGCCGGGCGTGGTGGCGGGTGCCTGTTGTCCCAGCTACTTGGAGAGGCTGAGGCAGGAGAATGGCGGGAACCTGGGAGGTAGAGCTTGCAGTGAGCCGAGATCGCGCCACTGCACTCCAGCCTGGGTGACAGAGCAAGACTCTGTCTCAAAAAAAAAAAAAAAAAAAAAAAACATTTGTAATGCTGTATCAGAAGATACTTATGTCATGGGTATGGATATTAAGTATAAAAGCAATTTTCAAAAAGCTGCTTTCATTAGTTTCCTATGGCTGCTGTAACAAATTATCACAAACGTAGTAGCTTAAAGCAAGGGAAGTTTATTCTGTCTGTTCTGGAGACCAAAAATCCAAAATCAGTATTGCCTGGAAGAAATAGAGCTAGAAGGACCATATACCCCTGGGGAGAATCCGTATCCATCACTTGTCTGTTCTAGGTTCTGGCGGCTGCTGGCATTCATTGGCTTGTGGCCACATATCTCTTTCAGCCTTTATTGTCACATTGCCTCCTATTCTATCTGCTACATCTTCCTCTGCCTCCCTTTTATAAAGATACAGGTAATTACATTTAGGGCCTATTGGAAAAATTCAGGATAATCTCCCCATCTTGAGATACTTAATTACATCTGCAAAGCCCTTGTTTGTCATTTAAGGTAACAATTACAGGTTTCAGAGTTTAGGGTGTGGGTATCTCTTGGGGGCCATTATTTAGTCTACCATACTCATTCTTAGCAATCTTAAGATTTTCAAAGGTTCAAATCAAAATCACAATGAAGTATCATCTTACCCTAGTTAGAAAGGCTATCATCAGAAAGATAGAAAACAACAAATGCTGATGAGGGTACTGAAAAAAGGGAACTCTTCTACACTGTTGGGGGTAATCTAAATTACTGTAAGCATTATGGAAAACATAATAGAGATTTTTACAAAAACTAAAAATAGAACTACCATATGATCCAGCGATCTCACTACTGGGTATTTATCCAAATGAAAGGAAATCAATATATTGAAGAGATACCTGCACCCCTAGAAGTTCATTGCAACTGTATTCACAATAGCTAAGATATGGAATCAATCTAAGTGTCCATTAACAGACAAATGGATTTAAAAATGTGGAATGTATACACAATGGAATACTATTCAGCCATAAAAAGGAATGAAATACTGTCAACACAGATGAGGCTGGAGGACATTATGTTAAGTGAAATAAATCAGGCACAGAAATACCACAGGTTCTCACTCACATATGAGAGGAAAATAAAATTTGAGCTAATAGAAGTAGAGAGTAGAATTGTGATGATTAAGAGGCTGGGAATTGTTGCTGGGAGAGAAGAACAGGAAAAGATTAGTTAATGGATACAAAGTTATAGCTACATGATAGGAATAAGTTTTATTGTTCTGTAGTGCTGTATGGTAAATATGGTTAACAGTAGTTTAGTGTGCATATTCAAAAAGCTAGAAAAGAAGATTTTCTAATGTTCACAACACAAGGAAATGATAAATGTTTAAAGTGATGAGTATGCTAATTACTCTGATTTAATCATTACCCATTGTATACATGTACTAAAATATCACTCTGTATCTTAAAAAATAAGTACAATTATTAAATGTCAACTAACAATTACATAAAAAATTCAAAACTCCTAATTCCTTATGCATAGATCGTGACTTAAAAATTTATTAATCTTAAAAATTCTGTCCAGGAATGATGGCTCATGCCTGTGATCTTTGCACTTTGGGAAGCTGAGGTGGGTGGATTTCTTGAGCCCAGGAGTTTGAGACCAGCTTGGGGTACCTGGTGAAACACTATCTCTACTAAAAATACAAAAATTAACCAGGGCACATGCTTGTACTCCCAGCTACTCAGTAGAGTAAGGTGGGAGAATCACCTGAGCCTGGGTGGTCAAGGCTGAGGTGAGCCATGATCTTGCCACTGCACTCCAGCATGGATGACAGAGTGAAACCTCATCTAAAAATGAAAAAACAAAAAACAAAAACCCAAAAAATTCTTAGTGAATTTTGAGTCATAATGTGATTTCTGAGGATATAGAACTGTGTTAGGCAATACCCTATAGGGCTTTTAAATAGAGTTTAAGATTCAGTGCATAACTTCATGCACCTCTGTTTTTGATAATAATACCATTCATTCAACTAAAACCAGAAACCTAAGACACATCCCTCTCCCTCACTGCCCTCCCTTGCTTCTTCTAATTTGTCATTTGTCCTTGGACTTGGGCTCCAAATTGCTTTCAGATTTTCCCATTATCTTCCATTTCTTCTGTTGCCACCCTAGCCCATACCATTGTTAACCCTGTCTGAAGTGTTGCAATAACATACTTATCGGTCTCAATTTACTATAAATCCCTTTCAAATCCATTCTCAACCTTGCAGTTTCAAAGCATTTTCAAAGCACAAATATAGTATTTGCATTAAGAATAAATTCCTTCCTTGATTTTAGGGTGAAGATCAAATTTCTCAAATGGCCAAAAAGTTGTGGTGCCAGTCTTAAGTTTGGCTACTACCACTTTCCCCATAATTGTGTGCAATTCAGTCCACCGCTCTGTAAGGGGGCAGTGGTGGTGGTCCGGATCTGCTTCTGTTCACAGCCCCAAAGACCGCCATGATTGATCAATCTAGTCATCCTGAAAGGTCTAAGGCAGGCAAACACCCAAGGCACCACCATGAGCCCAGCTAAATCTCTTTTTATTACAACAGAGTGGAGTTATCTCACACTCTGGTTTTCTTAAAAATCATCATGATAGAAAATTTTGAAATGAGCTGAGGAAATGTAGAAACCGTCTCAGAAGGAAGCAGAACTGCTGGAAAAGAGAAGTACAGATAAACTGCAGAGTCAGGGAGATAAGGAGATGAGCCCATATTTCTGACTTTGTGCTGCCAGAACATGAAGCTTCACTATTTTAGTTCTTTGATTACATGAGATCTTGCTGACCTTAAAATAAATTTTCTCTCTAGTCTCACCCTTTTTGTTCATTTATTCTGAAACTTGAGTGGGTTTTTGTTTATTGAAACCAAAAGGGCACTGGGTAGGTCAAGAAATTAAAGTTAGAAAAGACAGGAAATCTGTGGTAAGGTACATGGATTTATTGAGAACATATTTTTTATAGCATAAATAGATACCAGTTTCACATTACACATGTCCCAATAATGTTAAAATAAGAAACATTAAGATTAAGAAGTTAGAGCTTATCTTATAGGCAAAGTAATTGTATAATTGATTTGTAAATGTTTAAACTGATTTTTTTGGTAGATAGATGCTTCTTACTATCTCAGAAAACATTGTAAACATTCAGCAAATATGAACTGTTTTTGTTAACACGTCGCTGATACTGATAATTACATCTTTTTTGAACTTAGTTAATTTAATTGATTAGTTCAAGGTATTAATGAGGTCATAGTTATAGATCTTATAGTTAGCTCTGTTCCATTTAAGTGACCACAGATTGACTTCCCACCTCAATTAGCCACCACCGCTGTGTATCATTAACTGCAATAGCGACTAAATTAAAATATGAGATTGCATCTCTATGATGTCTGCTTCGGAGAAATGATTCAAACCTGTGCTTTACTTATTATGGGTCACTAGTTTCATCTTTGTGTGTGAAAACTAGGATACTTTATATCTTTAATAATGAGACAGAGAAAAACAACCCTTTCTTTATTTCTTTCCTTTCTCTGTGAATATTCATATAAAAGACTTTTTAAAAGTATCTTGGAACATAAATTAAGCCTTCCTTAAAATTCTGAAGACTCATTTCTATCCTTCAACAATTACATCAACCATTTTAATTGTTTTGATTATCTGCTATCACTTTTCCATATAATAGCACCAAGAAGAAACAGCAACCAACAGTTAAAGTTGCTCATGCAATTAGAATAATTACCTTAATGTTATAAACTTATAGCAGTCTTACTACTGGACATTATTAGTGAGAGCAGTCAAATATTAGATAAAGTAGATTTTTATTTCCGCTGTGTTAAACTTATGTATTAAAGTGAAGAAAAATAACAGAAAATAACAGAAATTATGAGTCATAGACAGTTAGAATTTAGTAAACAAAGAGTTGATGGCTACATGGAAGAAATTGAAGGTCCTTATTTTCAAAAATAAAAATTTAATTAATGACTAATCTCAGGATAATGTCTGAATTTCTCATAAAATTGCTGTAGTTGATTCATCACTGAATCAGCTTTGCCTGAAGTTGGTCTCAGAGGATTTCTGATAATATTTTGAATATATGATGCATACGTAAAATTCTTAGGTATTCACCTGCAGCTAATTAAGTGAATTAATTTTCCTTTACTAATTCCTGAGTTTAATAAGAAGCCCAAATCATGACACTGTGTTAGCCTATACTTCTTTAAATGGGAAGAAGGGGGGTTAGATCAACGTAGGTACCATACTAAATCCACTATGCTTACATAATCAAATTCTCATATCAAGATATAAAAATTTCATTGTATGTTTCAGATCCAGCATCTATTAAACACCATATTACCAGATTTGAATGATGGAATTTAGGGAATATCAAAATTAACACAATTCTTCCCAAGTACACCTTGTGTAAAATAATGCAACTTCAATTCTGAGATTTATTTTATAAATGGATTTTGCACCTAACAGAATAGTTTCTTTTCTATAACCTACTTTCTTTTAAAAAAATGTATATGTGTGTGTGTATATATATATGTGTGTGTGTGTGTGTGTATATTTATATATATATGTGTATATACTTTTATATATACATAGTGGATTTGTGTTTGCCTGATTGTAATGTGAGAGACTCATATATGCTATAGTATATGTATTTTATATTTTTCTTTATAATCTGGAAATTCCTATGGATTAATATAAAAATATGCTTAAATAATCTAGTTTATATTTGTATACAAAATGCTCAAAGATGAATTAGTTTACATAAATTGGATTATATCACATATGCTGGATGATTTTTCTTTAGGGCTGGTACAAGATTGCCTGACTTAGCAAAAATCAACTAAAAATAAATACAGGATGCCTAGTTAAATATAAATTTCAGACAAACAAAAACACATTTTTACTATATGTCTCAAATATTACATGGGGCAGATTATACTAAAATATTGTGTCTTGTTTATTTGAAATTCCAATTTACCTGGGTATTGTATGTCATGTGGGCAGGACTTTTGGTCTATTTTCTCTTTTATTTTGCTCCGACTTCCTTGTCCCACCCCCTTTTTCAGCACCCAGCTATCTTATAAAAGACAACCTATATTAAAAACCATAGGCAAATCCTTTGAGACTCTTTTTATGGTCATATAAAAGCACACAGTCATGTTAATATGTATGAATAGTAATAGATTATTATTGAGTAGTATAAGTAAGGTACTCTTAAGTACATTACATATGTATTTAAATCAATTTTCAGAATAACCAGTAATATGATAGAAGTATTACTATTAGCTCCTTTGTACATATTTGAAAAATTAGTCTACAAACATTAAGAAACATGCTTACAGTGATACAGTTAATAAGTTGTATATTAGAATTGGGATTTAGACCTTAGGATACTGACTCAACCTGCATTCTAACTATTAACTATTTTTATGTGTATTTATATACCTATATTTTACAAATATTAAAACTATCTTTCATCTAGTAAATGCTAAGAAATGGCAAATTCCGACTACTCAGACTCAAAAAGTTCAGATAATTTAATTTTTAGTAAACCAACTATAGCATTATTGCAAAAATAGCATTGTAAAACATAGTAAATTAGCTTGACATTATAATAAATTTATTTCAAAGCGTTGTGTAGCATAAATTGTGACTTTACAAAAATGTTTAATTTATTTAAACCTGAATTATTTTCCTTATGTATTTTCTCCCTTAACCTTTTCTCTCTCTTACCTAAGTATAAATAAACAGCTATTGTGTGTGTGTGCATGCATTTATGTTATCAACATATAAACATACTTGTAGAAAATATATTAAGATTTTTACTTAGCATATATGCCCACTCTGAAGATGTTTTTAACTTAGTATGCCTATGCACATTTTATAAAATAAATATTGTGCATTTAATACTGCAAGTCAGTTTGAAACACATTTTAACTGTGAGTTAAAAACACTTAGGAAGTTGGGTCATAAATTTAGTAATATTTAGACAGAAAAGATGTTACTAAAGTAGTTATCCTCTACAAAAATATGAGGTAAGAGATTGAATAACTTCAGCTACCCAGTATCTGACATTATGAAATCCCAGTTTCTCATTCTACTACAGTTTGTAATGTAATTCCATATTATTAAGTGGACAGATGTGAATACCATGTATTCTGTCTGTGAGAAAAGACAATGCCAATACTTCATAGACAAGTCAGATCAAAGCTCTACGAAGCTGTCTTTGACAAAAATAGATTGTTTGATTATTAGAATAACATAAAGAAATAAATACATGTATTTAATATGAATATAAATATATATTTTTATATAAATATATTTATATAAATATATTTATATTTTTATATAAATATATTTATATAAATATATTTATATATTTATATAAATATATATTTTTATAAATATATTTATATAAATATATTTATATATTTATATAAATATATTTATTTATATATATATATAAATATATATATAAATATATTTATATAAATATATATATATAAATATATTTATATAAATATATATATAAATATATATATAAATATATATATTTATATATATATAAATATATATATTTATATATATATTTATATAAAAATATATATTTATATAAAAATATATATTTATATAAATATATTTATATATATAAATATATATATAAATATATTTATATAAATATATATATATAAATATATTTATATAAATATATATTTTTATATAAATATATATTTTTATATAAATATATTTATATAAATATATATATTTATATATATATAAATATATATATTTATATATATATTTATATATATTTATATAAATATATTTATATATATATATTTATATAAATATATTTATATATATATATTTATATAAATATATTTATATATATATTTATATATATATATAAATAAATATATTTATATAAATATATAAATATATTTATATAAATATATTTATATAAAAATATATATTTATATAAATATATTTATATATTTATATAAATATATATTTTTATATATATATATTTATATATATATAAATAAATATATTTATATATATATTTATATATATATATTTATATAAATATATTTATATATATAAATATATATATAAATATATTTATATAAATATATATATTTATATAAATATATTTATATAAATATATATATTTATATAAATATATTTATATATATATTTATATAAATATATATTTTTATATAAATATATTTATATATATATTTATATAAATATATATTTTTATATAAATATATTTATATAAATATATATTTATATAAATATATTTATATAAATATATTTATATATTTATATAAATATATATATTTATATAAATATATTTATATATAAATATATTTATATAAAAATATATATTTATATAAATATATATATTTATATAAATATATTTATATATAAATATATTTATATAAAAATATATATTTATATAAATATATAAATATATTTATATAAATATATTTATATAAATATATATTTATATAAATATATTTATATAAAAATATATATTTATATAAATATATAAATATATTTATATAAATATATTTATAAAAATATATATTTATATAAATATATATATTTATATATATTTATATATTTATATATATTTTTTTTTTCCGTTGCCCAGGCTGGAGTGCAGTGGCATGATCTCAACTCACTGCAACCTCTGTCTCCTGGGTTCAAGCAATTCTCCTGCCTCAGCCTTCCGAGTAGCTGGGATTACAGGCATGTGCCACCATGCCCAGCTAATATTTGTCTTTTTGGTAGAGACAGGGTTTTGCCATGTTGGCCAGGTTGGTCTGGAACCCCTGACCTCAGGTGATCAGCCAGCTTTGGCCTCCTAAAGTAATACATATTTTAGTACATGTTTAATTATCTAGTAACTCTACTGACAAAGATCCTTAAACGCTTATGGTGAGTGTGTGTAACAAACAGCGATCATCATAATGTACCCTTTAGATGGCACTAGCAAAATACTCCTTATAATAGACAATAATAGTAATTATAATAATGATTATATTAACAACTTTTATTGAGTAATTTCTATGGATCAAGGCTGTTTTAAGGGTAATAGTTATACTGCATTGTTTAATCATCACAAAACCATACTAGGATGAGTACAACTTTTGTCTCTTTTCAGGTGAATAAACTAAGGCATAGAGGTATTAAGGATCTGCAGTGTTAAACAGCTAGTACATGCTCTTAAAACAGCTGTGACCTGGCTACAGAGCCTGACCTCTTGAAAGATACTTGTTAAAGCTCCTGATGATATTGATGTTGTATATGAGTGCAGATTCAAGGAAAATTGTTAACATAAGAAAAATGTTGCATAAATTATATTTTGTATTTAAAAGTATTTTAAAGTAATATATGTTTGTTATTAAGTTAGTCCATTGAGAGGAAAAAAATTAAGTCACTCCATACCTTGACTCTAATAATCCAGTTCTACACCTCAGATCCAATGATTTAAAAAATGAATAAAAAACTTACTTTGCCTTATATTCAACAGTTTTTTACAGTTTTGATTTTTTTGTATAATTTTTTGATATATATTATATTTTTTGATATATGGTTTGCTGTGCTTACACTCTTAGTTTTGATTTTTTGGTGGCCTTCTCTGGCTGGTTTCCCTACCAGTAGCAGAATGTCTGTATTAGTCTCAGATTTTACATCTATACATAACACTGTCCAGAACTGACTTGTTTTCCACTTTTTACTATTTCCATCCACTGTACAGAACTCGTGAACTGCTCTCTGATTCACCGATGTAGTTCTGAAGCTCGCCTCAGAAAAAGTCGCTTCACCCAATAGGATAACACCTATTGGGTTGGCTACTCAGCGCTGTGAGGCAGCATAATCGCAGTAGTAAGGGAGGTGCTATCAATAATACTTGGAACTGAGAAATAGGTCGATCTCATCCAAACTACCTGGCTTCTTCAAAATGGAGAATATTTTATGTGAAATGATGTTTGCCTTATTCCAAGCTTTTCCAACCCACAGCCTGTGGGCCCCATGCAGACCAGGACGGCTTTGAATGTGGCCCAAGACATATTTGTAATTTTTTTTTTTTTTTTTTTTTTTTTTTTTTTTAGTGTCAGCAGTTATTTATTGTCCTGTTTACAAACTGGCTTTTACGCAACTAAATTAATTTTTTCAGCTTCTTTTTTTTTTCGATTAGCAAGTTTTAAGTTCAGGGACACATGTGCAGAATGTGCGTGTTTGTTACATAGGTAAACATGTGCCTCAGTGGTTTGCTGGACAGATCATCCCATTGCCAAGGTATTAAGCCCAGCACGCATGAGCTATTCTTCCTGAAACTCTCCCTCCTCTCATCTCCTACCCTCAGACCAGCCCCAGTGTGTGTTGTTCCCCACAATGTGTCCATGTATTCTCATCATTCAGCTCCTACTTATACGTGACAACATGTAGTATTTGGTTTTCTGTTCCTGCGTTAATTTGCTGAGGAAGCCATTATCCAAATTCACAAACTTTCTTAAAATATTACTAGCTTTTTTATGCTTTTTTTAAATTATACTTTAGGTTTTAGGGTACATGTGCACATTGTGCAGGTTTGTTACATATATATCCATGTGCCATGTTGGTTTGCTTGAGCTTTTATTTTATTTAACTCATCAGCTAGTGTTAGTGTATTTTATGTGTGGCCAAAGACAATTCTTCTTCCAATGTGGCCTAGGGAAGCAAAAAGATTGGACATCGATACCCTACTCTTTAGATACATCTACTTCCCTCTCATACTGAGAGAGAAGATGACAAAGTGAACTTGATTTTCTTCTTGCTTATGTAGGAGACATATGCAGACATTTGTAGGATATTTTATTTGTCCAAAAAATTTTTTTATACTCTGTGGATATGACTAAATTTCCATTTTGAAAACTTGCCATTCAAGGAAACCATCTTATAATAAAATTATGTCTCTATATATTTCGGGAAAGTTTTTGTTCTAATTGTTACTCTCTTGTTAACAGAACACATTTCTTCAATGTAGAAACTCCATTTCTCTTTCTCTTCTGTCTCTGTTTCTCTAACATATTAATATATGCTAATAATCTTCAAAAGACTTTATTTTCATCCTTTTTCATTTCATTGGTTTGGCCTTTTAAAAAGCTTTGTGGTTACTGTGTACTTTTCAAAATAATGTCAACCTCTTAGGTCTTCAATTTATCATAGTCTTATGTAAAATACTATGACAACTGAACAATTCCACAATTACCTATTGATAGCCTTAAAAAAGGTATTGAGCATTCATAATGCTTTCATGTTTATGTTTTCATGTTGATGTGTATATGTTCATACGCCCTTAGATATGAAACAAATGACTCCTTTTGCAGCTTAACAACAAGCATACATTCTGAGAAATGTGTTGCTGGGTGATTTTGGTCCTTGTGTGGAAATTATAGAGTGCACTTAGACAAGCATAGATGGTATAGCCTGCTACGCACCTAGGCTATGGAGTATATAGCCTATTGCTCCTAGGCTACAAACCTCTACATATGTTATTGTACTGAATATTATAGGCAATTGTAATGGTAAGCATTGTATATCTAAACATATCAGAAAAGGTACAGTAAAAATACGGTATTACGACCTTATGGGATCTCCATTGTATATATGGTCCATCTTTGAACAAAACACCATTTTGTGGCACATGACTGTACATAGGCATTCATATGCATGCCAATTCATTACACTTTATATATATATAATTAATGTTTAAGAGTTTGCTCCTTTAAATATTTTGTTATTCTAATAAATGGATGTTTTCTTATACAAGTAGTTTTACGTTTAAAAATGAAATAATCATCACAAGTAAAAGTTTGAGAGATTTGCAAACAAGAATGTCAACAATCGCTCTACCAGTTGTCTAGTTAAACATGATTTATGAGAAAGATGTTCCTCAGATAACTAAAGGGAAGAGAAGAACTCAATTAATACAAACCATAAAACTCTGTGTGGAATCCATTAGGGCTTGAAGCCTCTTTAGTAGTCGGGAAAACGAAGCAGATGTTTCACTGAACAGGAGACAGTAAAGAGAATGACAAAGCACAGCTGCATCTGTATCACTTTTTCTGACCTGGTATTTTTGAGAAAATTAAGTCAATTTTTATTTTCCATTTGGTTTAATTATGTTCTCTGTAATTGTGTCACTGAATTCAAATTTGTAAATGATAAATGTGTTACTTAGGTGTCAGTCTGAAATGGATGTGATAATTTAGATTATCTGCCTTCATTGATTAACCAAACATACAAAGCAGGCAAAAATGAGTGTTAAAATGACAATTTTACTGCTACTAAAGATAATATAATCAATCAAGCTAGATATTTCTGGGAAGCAATAAAATATTTTTCTTCCTAAAAGAAAGGTCATTAAACTTGAATTATTTAAATTACTGCATTTTTGTTTTCTGGATGTAATCTATGACATAAAATGTCCCTTCCAATGAGAGCCCTCTTAGTTGTCATATGTGTGCCTAATTATTCCTTTTAAAATTTCTTGTGAGATATTATACTGAATTCAAAACAAAGGAATATAAATTGGTTGCTTTTATGTAAACTTCTTGCCATTACCATAGTACCCAAACTGTATTATATTAATACCCCAATGAGGTCAGGGACAGCACCTCTTAATCGTAGATGCTAATACTTCCAAAAGATATGAGTTATATGAATTATTTAAATAACAAATATGTTATAAATATTTAAGCAAGTTAAAAAAATCAATAAACACATCAGGGTATGTCTGGTTTTGTCATTATGTCTGGTTTTTGTCATCAGATGGAAAAACATTTTGGTTATTAGAGATTTTTAGATACTGGAATTGCAAATGAGGAATTTGGGGTCTGTATTACAGTGCACACTAATTTTTCTATGCTTACATTTCCTTTGCCTTGGTGAGCTGATATATATAGATTTTCCTGGGTCCCAGACATTTGACTATACCTTTGTGTGATGATCAAGGTCAAATCTGGGCTATTCCAAGATATTACCAAAATGTAAGAAACATCATTAAGCCATTTTGAAAATGTGAAAAATATTATGGGATAGAAAAAATATTCTTTATTATGTTAGTGAAAGCCAAACCCAGGCTTCATCAGATACATCTACATTTGTTTTTATTTCTATTATCTCATAACTACTAAATGTCTTAGCTGGAGTTCTTTTCCTATATTTTCAATTATTTTACTGGAGTTGATGGCATTATCTTTCTTCTCTGCATGATTACATGTTTCTGTGTGCATATCTATAGAGCTTGCTCTCAAGTGTTTCTGTAAATTGAATAAAGTGTTTTCCTTCTTTTTGTCCATGACACAGTCTCATATCATTCCAGATATGAGGAGGTCTGATTTGAAAATTACTTCTATTCTTTTTCTGGCTGGCTTTTTCTCAGAGGAGTGAAACATCCCAGCACTGTCATTTATGTAAATAAATCAAAATAGAAAAGAAACCCATGTCCTATAGGTTAATCTCAGTATTTTCACTCAGGATAGCAAAGGGTAGAACAAAAATACATCGTCACTGACCACAGGAGACAATATACCTGAAGCAAAAATTTTTGATTATGGAATTCAGGAGAAGGCGTGGAAAGGTAAAAGGAGTCATCCAGACATTCCACTTCTTTCAAGCTATCCTAGGAAATGGACTTAGCACATTCCACAAAGAAAAGAGATTATAGAACTGTAGAGGACTGAGGACTGAGCCAATATCCTTGAAGAGATTATGGGCCTCAGAAATGTCAGACCTTTTTTTTCTTTTAGCAGATTCGCAGAGCTTTATAACCATGCAGACCAGAAAGCTGCTCTTGTACTTGCTTTCAGGCCAGAGAATCTTCTAAGCACATATGACCAAATCCGCATCTTTTGAATGTCCTTGGGTCATGTCTGAAGCAGTGATGATAATAGCTGGCACCCTTTACTTTCAAGGTTCACTATAACCTATGAGTATTCTCATTTTATGGATGAGAAAACATAAGTCTAGAGAAATTAAGTTACTTGTCAAAGATCATACAAACTTTTAAATGTTGGACTTGTAAATTCTAAACTTTTAGAATGGTGGAGAGCTTGAAGCTAAGTTCTTTAATGCCAATTAGTCAACTCTTTCTTTGTAATTCTGTGTGTACCTCCAAAGGTACATTTCAATGAGTGGAGTATTTTATTACCTCAAAATAACTATTCTTCCATTAACTGTGGATTTTTAGTTGTTTAAATGTGGCAAGTGCCTTAAAGATTATTTTACCCTACCTCTGCTAAAAATGAGAAAGAAAGAAAGAACAAGAAAAAGAAAAGGAAGGAAGGGAGAGAGGGAGGGAGGGAGGGAAGGGAGGGAAGGAAGGAAATGAAGGATAGAAGGAAAGAAGGAAAGAAGCAAAATTAAATGGCACGACTGCAATTATGCACCTAAACCAAAACGACTGAGGAAGATATTCTATGCCTAGTTCCAGGAACTGTACAGGGGGCTGTACTTTCTTACCCTTACGTGTATTAATAAATTATCCTTAAATCTTAGCCTTAAAGGAATATCTTTTAAACTGAAAAATTTTGAATCCTGCTGCAAACTGCAATGAAATAAATGGACTGTCAGTCTTAAGATCTCTATTTCACTTGTAGGAGATGGGCTGGCACTGTACAATAAAATGGGAGAGAGCAAACAAAAAGAGGTAATTTCACTGTATCAATAAGGGGAAAGTGATTTGTGTGAACCTCAAAAGAAGAGTAAACCATATTTGAAAATGGCTTAAATTATTTAAACTTTTTATTGTTACCAACTTTGAATCAAATCCTGCATTAGAAAAACAGTAGGTGTAACTGAATTGCTTCTAAATTTTTCAGTGATTCCTTTTTGAGATGAGGCATTCGAATAATTTTACTATAATTTAAAAAAAGTTTTGTCTGTTACTTGAGATAATTGATGAACAGATTGTGTGAAATAAAATATTTTTTGCTATTGAAATGTTGAGATGCTCAGGAATTTGCCAGGCTTTTTATAGGTACAACTTTGATATCTATTTTTAAAGTTTATAAAATATGTCTTAAAAAGACTTGAAGTCCATGATTCTTCTATTAGACAATAAGGAAATTTATCAGGTCAAAAGTTTTCAATAAATAGTAAGTGTTGTGAGAAATTTTTATAAAATAGATTCCCAAATTATATTAAATCTTATAAGTGGAATAAAGTTTAAAATAGGAAAAAAAAATTTTTGTTTTGAAATTTAAAAATAATCCCACAATGTTGAAGATGACTACTAAATAACTGGGATTTTACTTACATTTATTTTCTCATTTAGATTCATAGTTGTATGTCATTGTGTTAGGTTGGATGCTGAAAATTCAGAATTACTTCTTGAAAATGTAATTGCCTTTAAGAAAGATGAAATTTAATAAATTTTATACTTGATATAGAATCTACTATTTCTTAAAAGTCATATTTGTTAAGATAACTACTATTTCAGGATAAGACACAGAGAAACTGAAGTACTCTCTTCCACCTACATTTGAGCTCTGCATACTTTCCTGTATCTCCAAGTTTGAACTTGAAGCAAGTGGTTGACTTTCCATCCTCTTTTGTCACCTGTGGCCTTGGCTGAATCACTGGCTTCATGAGTCACCTTGCTATTCCAAATAGTTTGCTCCTATTTTAGACCACATTGTCTTAGATGTGAGACCTGGTATATTCTATTTGATTTACATACCAACAACAAAATAAGCAAATAAAAGCTAAAACAAAACCAACTTATACATGTTGAGTATCTTTTATCTGAAATTCTTGGAACAGAAATATTTCAGATTTTTGATTTGTTTGGATTTTGGAATATTTGCATATACATAATGAGATATTGGAGACAGTACTCAAGTCTAATCACAAAATTCGTTCATTTGATATGTACCTTCCTGAAGGTAATTTGATACAGAAATTGAAATAACTTAGTTATTAAACAAAGCTTGTGTATAGCAAACCATCAGAAAGTCAAGCTGTCACTGTCTCAGCCACTCATGTGGACGGTCTGTGACTGTTTGGCATCACCATCATTCCCGACTCTGAATTTATATGCTCCTGATAAGCAATCATTTATTATACTGATTCACACATAAGTACATAACAGTAGAAAATATAACTTGTCATTAATATAGTGAAAAAATGTATCCAGCATAACTAAGCAGCACAGTAGCCTGATATTTCTATCTTGTTTTGAGTGACATTACATAGGACAAACAGCATCTTGTGCTTCTGTTTTCCTTCTTTTGCCAGGAGACATCCTAGTACCTAATGGAAATTGCCATTTGTGGAGCAAAATGGCACTCAAAATGTTTTGTATTTGGGAGCATTTCAGATTTCAAACTTTCAAATTAGAGATGATCAATCTGTATAATTGATTTTATTATGGGTCTGGAAAAAAAAACCAATATGGTTGTTTCCACAAGAATACCAAAAACTACAATTTATTAAATCTTAAAAACGTAGTTTTGAAAGCTCATTGGCCACTGTTCTCCACAAGTTCTTGTACACCAGCATGTTTGCTGGTTTTACCCACAGTGTCCCATCCTTGCTTTCTTATGTGCTTTTCTCCATCACCATATATATATAAATTTAACACTACCTGTTTCCTTTCTGTCTTCTTCCAACATCCTTTTGAGCCTCATCTTTACATTAAAGGATTTTCTCAATATATTCTGGGAAAAGAAATCCTTCCCAAATGGAACTATGTACTAGCTAATTTAATAATTTTTCTTTTTATTATTATACTTTAGGTTTTAGGGTACATGTGCACAATGTGCAGGTTTGTTACATATGTATCTATGTGCCATGTTGGCTTGCTGCACCCGTTAACTCGTCATTTAGCATTAGGTATATCTCCTAATGCTGTCCCTCCCCGCTCCCCCCACCCCACAACAGTCCTCGGAGTGTGATGTTCCCCTTCCTGTGTCCATGAGTTCTCATTGTTCAATTCCCACCTATGAGTGAGAACATGTGGTGTTTGGTTTTTTGTCCTTGTGATAGTTTCCTGAGAATGATGTTTTCCAGTTTCATCCATGTCCCTACAAAGGACATGAACTCATCATTTTTTATGGCTGCATAGTATTCCATGGTGTATATGTGCCACATTTTCTTAATCCAGTCTATCGTTGTTGGACATTTGCGTTGGTTCCAAGTCTTTGCTATTGTGAATAGTGCCACAATGAACATACGTGTGCATGTGTCTTTATAGCAGCATGATTTATAGTCCTTTGGGTATATACCCAGTAATGGGATGGCTGGGTCAAATGGTATTTCTAGTTCAAGATCCCTGAGGAATCGCCACACTGACTTCCACAATGGTTAAACTAGTTTACAGTCCCACCAACAGTGTAAAAGTGTTCCTATTTCTCCACATCCTCTCCAGCACTTGTTGTTTCCTGACTTTTTAATGATGGCCATTCTAACTGGTGTGAGATGGTATCTCATTGTGGTTTCGATTTGCATTTCTCAGATGGCCAGTGATGATGAGCATTTTTTCATGTGTCTTTTGGCTGCATAAACGTTTTCTTTTGAGAAGTGTCTGTTCATATCCTTCGCCCACTTTTTGATGGGGTTGTTTGTTTTTTTCTTGTAGATTTGTTTGAGTTCATTGTAGATTCTGGATATTAGCCCTTTGTCAGATGAGTAGATTGCAAAAATTTTCTCCCATTCTGTAGGTTGCCTGTTGACTCTGATGGTAGTTTCTTTTGCTGTGCAGAAGCTCTTTAGTTTAATTAGATCCCATTTGTCAGTTTTGGCTTTTGTTGCCATTGCTTTTGGTGTTTTAGACATGAAGTCCTTGCCCATGCCTATGTCCTGAATGGTATTGCTTAGGTTTTCTTCTAGGGTTTTTATGGTTTTAGGTCTAACATGTAAGTGTTTAATCCATCTTGAATTAATTTTTGTATAAGGTGTAAGGAAGGGATACAGTTTCAACTGTCTACATATGGCTAGCCAGTTTTCCCAGCACCATTTATTAAATAGGGAATCCTTTCCCCATTTCTTGTTTTTGTCAGGTTTTTTGCAAGAGCCAAAAACATGTCTCATTCTGGCATGCAACCTTATAGAGAAAATTCCTTTGTAATAGGAGGATCTTTGCAGAAAGTTCTCTGCTCTCCTCTTGACATTTCCAAGAAATTTAAGACAGGTACTTTCTCCATAATGGAATTTCTCAACAGTTTTCCTTCTGTTTAACTACCACTTGACTACATACTCTTTCATGAACTGTCATCTCGGCAAACTATGCAGTTTTCATGCAACATTATGCCTGATATCTTGCAGAAGGAGCTCTTCCCTGCTGATAAGCAATACTTGCTTGCATTTGATTCCACTCTCTCTCATAATAAATTATTTTCTATTTTGGTAGTTACCCCTTTGTTTCTACTTACAATATAAGAAAAACCTAAGACACAAAATATGCTAGCTACCTCATAAAAAAGACTGTAAGATGTATATAAATGTTAAATAACTCTTAGAAATTCCAGTCTTGTGAACAGTATGTTTTATGCACATGGTTAACAAAGAAAAATATTTGAGAATATTTAACACTTCCCAAATCAATCAATGCATGTGTCTAAAACAAATTTTATATCGTTTTTGTTTTATTTATTTTATATTGTCTGTATTTCTGATTTTAAACAAAATAATTATCTTGAGATAGAAGTATATGGGCTTGAGTTGGAGCAATGGCCTATTCAATTCTAAAACCTTATATAGGCTAAAAACACAATTTTACTCTCAAACTGGTTCTGTTAACTTCATTGCTCAAATAACATATCTTATACAGGATTAAACCATCATGACTAATCCATGATTTCCTATTTAAATGATTATCTCATATGCCCTATTATGTCATGATTTAAAGTGTAGTAATATTGAATGTGCAAGACAAATCCCTACCGCTCTGAGCAACTCAGTACTTGATTGTAGAATGTTCAGCATTTAATATCACTCTTTCTTAACATTTCCAGTAATTCCCCAGAGGTTCTTCTATCTGTGCAGAAACAGGATAGCTTGTTCTGTGACAGCATCAGGACTCACAAATTTTCTACATATTATAAAATGTTTTGTGTTCCTGTGATTGTAATATAATTTATCTTACTAATTACCTACTATAGAATATTTGGGGTTATTTTCCACTTTTGATATTATAAATTGAGCCAAATGACCATTAGACCAAATATCAATTATCCAGGATAGAGGTCTTGAGAGAGTTTATTTTATAAATTTGTTCCTTTCCATTTGCGAAGTGGCAGTATCTCTGTCTTCATCCATTTACACATCCCCAAGAACCAAGTAGTCATGCCTTGTTTATTGTATTCTACCTCTTTCTCTTGTTTTCTTTTTTTTTTGCCTTGCCATCTCCTATGCTTTGACATGACTGATGACCCACTTGTGTGACTTCAGTGGTGATACTGTCAATCTTGAGGCTTTATATTCTCTTTGCTGTTACCTTTTGGAATTCATCAAGTTGACTGCTGATATTACATTCACCCCCTCCTGAATTCCATAAGGATATTTCACATGGTTTTATATGCATCTCCATTTTGATGTATAAAAGGCATCTCACTGTTAATTTAAAAATCCTAATTTCTCTGTCCCACAACCTTCTCCTACAGCATTTCCCAAAGTGGTGAATAACAACTCTACGTTTGCAGTTGCCCAGGTCACAATTTGAGGCTGTCCTTGGCTCTCTTCCTCATATACCTCATATCCAATCAAGATTAATTTTTATTTATATTTACTTATTATTATTATTTTGAGATGGAGTTTCGATCTTTGTTGCCCAGGCTGGAGTGCAATGGTGCTATCTTGGCTCACTGTAAGCTCTGCCTCCCAGGTTCAAGTGATTCTCCTGCCTCAGCCTCCTGAGTACCTGGGATTACAGGCGTGCACCACCACACCCAGCTAATTTTGTATTTTTAGTAGAGACAGGGTTTTTCCACATAGGTTAGGCTGGTCTCGAACTCCTGACCTCAGGTGATCCACCTGCCTCAGCCTCCCAAAGTGCTAGGATTACAGACGTGAGCCACCATGCCTGGCAAGATCAATTTTTAATATGTTACAACGAATCAAGGACCAGGATAGAAGCTATGAAAAAAATGAGAAATAGAAAAATTCGGTAAGATCAATTTTAATATTTTATACCTAATTTTTCTATTTCTCATTTTTGTCATAGCTTCTATCCTGGTCCTGGCTACTCATCGTTCTTCATCTGGATTATTGCAATGTCTACTTAACTTATCCCTTGCCCTAGTACTTGCTTGTTCTATACTCTATTCTAAACATGTAAGTCAGAGTTTTCTTATAGAATTATTAGTATTTTATTTTATTTTATTTTGTTTTATTTTATTTTATTTTGAGACATAATCTCACTCTGTCACCCAGGCTGGAGTGCAGTGGCGTGATCTTGGCTCACTGCAACCTCTGTCTCCTGGGTTCAAGTGATTCTCATGCCTCAGCCTCCCAAGTAGCTGGGACTACAGGTGCACGCCACCACGTCTAGTTAATTTTTGTATTTTTTTGGTAGAGATGGGGTTTCATCATGTTGGCCAGGCTGGTCTCGAACTCCTGACCTCAAGTAATCCACCTACCTCAGCCTCCCAAAGTGACGGGATTACAGGCATGAGCCACTATGCCCAGCTGTTTATAGAATTATTAAAGCAGATCATTTTATGACCCTTCTTGAAACTTGTCATTTCTCAAATCAGGAGGATTAAATGTTAAAGCCCCAACAAAGGCTTATTTGACCTCACATGGTGAGCCCTTTTACTTCTTACCTCCCTCCAAACTCTGTCTGTCTCCTGAACTGCATTACCATTACCTTTCTTGTTGTTATTTGCACATGCCAAGAAATGCCCTACTTGGAGCCTTGGCATTTACTGTTGAATCTGACAAGAATATTAATATGGTTTGGCTGTGTCCCAACCAAATCTCATCTTGAATTGTAGCTCCCATAATCTCCACATGTCATGGGAGGGACTCAGTGGGAGGTAATTGAATCATGGGGATGAGTTTTTTTCCATGCTCTTCTTGTGATAGTGAATAGTCTCATGAGATCTGATGGTTTTTATAAAGGTCACTTCCACTGCTCATGCTCTTGCCTGCCACCATCTAAGACGTATCTTTGCCCCCCTTCACCTTCTGCCATGATTGTGAGGCCTCCAGAGCCATGTGGAACTGTGAGTTCACTACACCTCTTTTTCTTTATAAATTACTTAGTCTCAGGTATGTCTCTAATGCAGCGTGAGACTGAACTAATAGAGTTAAATTGGTACCCGTAGAGTGGGGTGCTGCTGTAAGGATACCCAAAAATGTGGAAGCAACTTTGGAACTGGGTAACAAGCAGAGGCTGGAACAGTTTGGAGGGCTCAGAAGAAGACAGGAAAATGTGAGGAAGTTTGAAACTTCCTAGAGGCTTGTTGAGTGGCTTTGACCAAAATGCTAATAGTGATATAAACAATAAAATCCAGGGTGAGGTGGTCTCAGAAGGAGATGAGAAACTTTTTGGGAACTGGAATAAAGGTCATTCTTGCTATGCAAAGAGACTGGTGGCATTTTGCCCCTGCCCTAGAGATGTGTGGAACTTTGAACTTGAGAGTGATGATTTAGGGTATCTGCAGAAGAAATTTCTAAGTGGCAAAGTGTTCAAGAGGAAGCAAAGCATAAATTTGCAACCTGACAATGCAGTAAAAAAAAAAAAAATCCATTTTCTGGGGAGAAATTCAAGCTGGCTGCAGAAATTTGCAATGTAATGAGGAACCAAATGTTAATCACCAAGACAATGGGGAAAATGTCTCCAGAGCATGTCAGAGGACTTCATGGCAGCCCCTGCTATCACAGGTCTGAAGGCCTAGGAGGTAAAAATAGTTTCATTGGCTGGGTCAAGGGCCTCCTTGCTGTGTGAGGCCTTGGGACTTGATGCCCTGCATCCCAGCTGCTCCAGCCATGGCTAAAAGGGGCCAAGTTACAGCTGGGGCCGTGACTTCAGAGGGTGCAAGCCCCAAGCCTTGGCGGCTTCCATGTGGTGTTGGGCATGCAGGTGAACAGAAGTCAAGAACTCACATTTGGGAACCTCCACTAAGATTTCAGAGGATGTATGGAAGTGCCTGGATGTCCAAGCAGAGGTGTGCTGCAGGCGCTGGTGAAGAGCCTCATGAAGAACCTCTGCTAGCACAGTGTGGAAGGGAAATGTGGGGTGGGAGCCCCCACATAGTGTCCTCACTGAAGCACTGCCTCGTGGAGCTGTGAGAAGAGGGCCACTGTCCTCCAGACACCAGAGTGGTAGATCCACTGATAACTTGCACTGTGAACCTGGAAGAGCTGCAGACACTCAATGACAGCCCTTGAAAGCAGCCAGGAGGAGGTCTGTACCCTGCAAAGCCACAGGGGCAAAACTGCACAAGACTGTGGGAACCCACCTCTTTTTTTTTTTTTTTTTTTTTTTTTTTTTTTTTTTTTTTTTTTTGAGACGGAGTCTCGCTCTGTCGCCCAGGCTGGAGTGCAGTGGCGCAATCTCGGCTCACTGCAAGCTCCGCCTCCCGGGTTCACGCCATTCTCCTGCCTCAGCCTCTCCGAGTAGCTGGGACTACAGGCGCCCGCCACCATGCCCGGCTAATTTTTTGTATTTTTAGTAGAGACGGGGTTTCACCGTGGTCTCGATCTCCTGACCTCGTGATCCGCCCGCCTCGGCCTCCCAAAGTGCTGGGATTACAAGCGTGAGCCACCGCGCCCGGCCTGGGAACCCACCTCTTGCATCAGCGTGACCTGGATGTGAGACATGGAGTCAAAGGAGATCATTTTGGAGCTTTTAGATTTGACTGCACTGCTGGATTTCAGATATGCATGGGTCCTGTAGCTCCTCTGTTTTTGCCAGTTTCTTCCATTTGGAATGGGAGCATTTATCCAATGCCTGTATCCGCATTGTATCTAGGAAGTAACTAACTTGCTTTTGATTTTACAGGCTCATAGACAGAAGGGACTTGCCTTGTCTCAGATGAGACTTTGGACTGTGGACTTTTGAGTTAAAGCTGAAATGAGTGAAGACTTTGCGGGACTGTTGGGAAAGCATGTTTAATTTTGAAATGTGAGGACATGAGATTTGGGAGGGGCCAGGGGCAGAATAATCTGGTTTGGCTGTGTCCCCACCAAAATCTCATCTAGAATTGTAGCTCCAAGAATCCCCACATTTGGGGCCCCGGTAGGGACCCGGTAGGAAGTAATTGAATCATAGGGGTGGGTTTTTCCCATGCTGTTCTTGTGATAGTGAATAAGTCTCACAAGATCTGATGGTTTTATAAAGGGCAGTTCCCCTGCACATGCTGTCTTTCCTGCTGCCGTGTAAGACATGCCTTGCTCCTTCTTTGCCTTCTGTGACGATTGTGAGGCCTCCCCATCCATGTGGAACTGAGTCCATTAAACCTCTTTTTTCTTTATGAATTACCCAGTGTCAGGTATTTCTTCATAGCGGTATGAAAATAGAGTAATACAGATATTAACCTAGGAAATTGCACAGCACAATGGAGGAGTAAAATAAACATTTACTAAATATAAATAACAGTGTGGACATGACATACTCTTACATAGGGATGAGGCCTGGGAGAATAGCGGAAATGGATAAAAATACTATTCTTTGATGTATTTGTTCATAGAACTAAGATAAATGTGTCTCTTTTCTCCTTAGTTAAGACGTGCATGTGAGCACATGAAGGTTGAAATAGTTTCTCTGTAAAATCGCTAAGCTAGTTCATAAACCATGATACAATTATAGTATATCAGATAGAATTGTTATCACAGGAGTGTGTATAGAGGTCCTATATAGGAATAAATGTAATAAAAATTATTCTACATCCTTTGCAACCAGGTATGGAACTGTGTTAGATAAGTCTTATACTTTGGCTTATTAAAACCAAAGAAAATAAATAGATAGATCAATCAAATAAATTTCTAAAAATTCTAAAATAAACAACAGCAGACCAGCACAGTGAATGAAAATAGATCCACATCAAGGCACAGTGTTGTGAAATTTTATATTTCTAATAAAATCATTGTGCAAGTTCCAAGGATAAAGAGTAGATAGTCTGCATATAAAATGATAGAAATCGTAATGGCTGCAAAGCCAATGGCTTCCAACACTTGAAGCTAAGGCAATGGAAAAAATATTTTGAAAACTTTGGACAGCTATGGATGTCTAATTAAAATGTTTCACTTAGCTTAACTATTAATTAAGAATAAGGACAGAATGAAGATACTTTCAGACATGCAAAATTTCAAAATCAATTATTTCTCATTACCTTTCACCAGGAAGTAATTTGATGTGTTTCAACCAAAACAAGGGATTAAACCTAGACAGAAAAAAAAAATTCTTCGTAAAACAGGGGTCCAATAAAGGAGAGAAAAAAATTCAAGGGAATACACAAGATACTGGTGAAGGGAGAATGATGACAAATGTGTCTCAGATTTAGAGAACATGCAGTTCCATCTAGAGAAAGTAGAGGCCTCTGGGAGTTCTTCATGGATTTTCAAGTTTTAAAAAAAAAAATTGACAAATTTTTGATGCACAGGAATAAATAGAGAGGACATTTAGATAACTGGAAGGAAGTTTGGAGTTGAGTTAGTGACATATTCATGGTAAAACAAGTGAAAGCTTAAAAATGATCATTAATTCCAGGGAAGAAATTATGTGGGAAATGAAAATCAATAATATATGTACACAAGACGAAAAGTATTTACAGAATCAGAATAATATTAACAGGCACTGCTGATAGAACAAAAATTAAGATAAAAGCTTACAGGGAATTGACATAGAGAGTGGGAAAGATTGGGAGTAGTAGTTAAATGTTTTGTGATATGCCTTGTAGAACTTTTAACTCAAACTATTTTATGTAGCTAAGGTGTACATTTTTCCTGTTTGCCCAGGACTGTCCTTGTTCATGTCTGTTGTCTCAGTATAATCATGAATAGCACACCATTCATTCTCCAAGGAGTCTATAATTAATTAGTCTTGTTGATTAATTATAGTGTCAACATGGCTGAGAGTAAAAGGGTTTACTTTTTGCTCATGTTAAATGCAGGGGTCAGTGGTGGTTGCACGGCTGCTCTTTGTTTTTTCCTTATTCCAGGATCTGGGCTAAAGGAGCAGCTCCCAATGGGATAGGTTGTTCCTATGCAGAGCGAAAGATCAAGAAGGCAGCAAAAGGATATAATGGCTCTTAAAGCTGCTATTGGAAAAGGGCACACTGTAACAGTGCTTCTGCTAGCATTTCATTGGCTGTGGCAAGTCACTCATCCAAACCTTTTGTCAGTGGTGTGGGGTGACAAGGAAGGCACTGCTTGTCACATGGCAATATGTGAAGGTGTATAGTCCTACAAGGAAGAGGGTGTCACTAATGGGGAACCAACATGCAATCTGTCATGGTAGACATCTGGAAAAAATACAAAATCAGTAGATAATATATGAATAACATCTAAATAACTGCCAAGAGAATTTGGCTATGAAGTAGTAACAGATAATATTTGCATTGTGTTTTTTACTTTACACTGGGTTTTTACAGACATAATCACATTTGATTCTCACATCATCTTTACTATCCATTTTACAGGTGATGAAATTGACATTAAAGATTACATAACTTGACCAAATGATAAAAATAATCACTTTAACAGATTCTTATCCTCCAGTTGAATTTCTATCCTCATTCATTCACTTGAGCATTCATTTATTCATTCCTTTATTTAACTAACAGTATTTTAATATTTACTTGTGCTAGTGAGAAAACTTTTTGTGCTTTTTTAGAGCTCAAAATCATGTGGTGGTGGAGGCAGAAATGCACTCAAATAATTGCTAAAGAGTGAGATAAGTGCTACCAAAGGTAATGCAAAAGGCTAAAATAACACTTACGATGTGCCTGCGGGTGTTTGACATTTAGATCAGCAGAGAGTTAGAGAAGAGTTTGAATCTGCCAGGTTGCTCTAGAGGGAAAGAGGAAGAGGTGACGATGGAGAGGGAAGGGGAATAGTGAGGGAAATCATCACGTTATCATCATCTTCTGAAAATATACACAGGGTGGCAATTTGATTATTTGCTTTTAGGAACTGAAACTCTTTTTAGAGGTCACCTGTACAAATGTAAGCTGGGTAGTTTAACACATTAAGCTATTTGGTCACACATGCTCAAGTTATTTTACCCCATTAGCTGGTTGTTTACAAAGCAGAATCCTGGATGAATATGATATAGATTAGCTCATTCTGGAAGATGGAAAGGCTTCAAAGATGACTGAGGTGAAACATCTTTCCTGAGAAAGAAGCATGAGCTCTTGGACTTGGAGGTCAAAGCTAAGGCAAAATGAAGATGCATAATGGAAGAAGGAGTAAAACCTAAATATATGTCTTTGCAGTTGGCTCCGAGAGGAACCATACTAACTTGAAAGTGTGCAACAGTGAATCATACATCCCGTCGTTGGCTGTGCTTTATTCCTTACTTTCAAGTGCTAGGTATAAAAGTCTATGCTTAAGGAATCTCTAACTAGAGGAATCAGGGAAAGTAGGCACGATAGCTAAAATACACAGTGAAAGAGAACATTGAAGACTCTGAATGACTTAAGGAAGAAATTTAGAAAAAATGCAAAGTAGGAGCAGAAGCCGCAAAAGTGGGAAGGGCCAGGAACTCTGGTGACAGTAAAGGCATCAGAAAGATAGGCAGGCTCAATCACATTAGAGCTTCCAATGTGTAAGGATAAAGTTTTCATTAAAGTCACAGAAGCTTTTGATAGTGCAGAAGCCAAGAATAACCAAGTGCCACATCTGCTGCATAAGATCAATGTCATTTTTAAAGCAACAGGATAAACTGGACTGAGTTGAATCTCCTGCTGTGATTTTAACACTCCCTCTACTCAGTTCTTCTGAGCAAAGCTTCAACGATTTTACAGGAGCTTTTTGTATGATAATGTCTTTAAAAGGCTATCTGGTTTGGGCTGCGATATAAACAGCAAAATCATTTAGTTATTGCCTCATCTCAGATTTATGCTCATTGATATACCAGGAATTTCCTCACTTTTTTTTCTGGAAATATTAAACTGTGAGATATTTGAATTTCGTTAACAAGTTATCAACAATATAAATATTATTCAAACTAAATGGCATTTGTTATCAGAGAAAACTGTTCTTCTTAAACATGAACACACAATAAGCATGTTTGAATATTAATATGTAGCAATGTATAAATATATATGTGATATATAAATATGTAAAAAACATATATAACAAACAATAAGCACATATGTTATTTCTGAGATTGAGAGATACATTAATAACTGTTTTGTTATATTTTCATTTTTATTTATGTGTGTGTTTATTTATTTTTGAAATGGAATCTCCCTCTCCAGTCTGTCACCCAGGCTGGAATGCAGTGGTGTGATCTCAGTTCACTGCAGCCTCCACTGCCTCCTAGGTTCAAGCGATTCTCTGGCCTCAGGCTCCAGAGTAGCTGGGACTACAGGTGCATGCCATCACCGCCCATTAATTTTTGTATTTTTAGTAGAGATTGAGTTTCCCCATGCTGTCCAGGCAGGTCTCGAACTCCTGACCTCAAGTGATCCGCCTGCCTCGGCCTCCCAAAATTCTGGGATTACAGATGTGACTTACCGCACCCGGCCTATAATTAGTTTTAAAGCTTCAATCTTTCCCTCCCCTTCCCCTTCCCTCCCCTCCCCTTCTTCTCTCTTATTTTTTGACAGTCTCACTCTGTCACTCAGGCTGGAGTGCAGTGGAGGGATCTTGGCTGACTGCAACCTCCATCTCTTGAGTTCAAACGATTCTCATGCCTCCGCCTCCTGAGTAGCTGGGATTACAGGCATTAGCCACCACACGCAACTAATTTTTTGTATTTTTAGTAGAGATGGAGTTTGCTATGTTGGCCAGGCTGGTATGGATCTCCTGTCCTCAAGTAATCCATCTGCCTCAGCCTCCCAAAGTGCTGGGATTACAGGCATCAGCCACCGTGCCCAGCCAAAACTTCAGTTTTCCACGTATTTGACTTGATTTTGGGTTTCTTTGGATTTTGGATTAGTAATCGTTCAATTATCCCTTTAAAATATTTTATTTTTAAATTTCCAGCTTTCTTAATGAATTGGGGTTTTGAAATAATATAAGGAAAAGCTAGAAGCTACTAACACTTATGAATGATACACTGATAAGAAGAGGGCAAAAGTTAGTCTATGAAGATATTGAGAAAGTATGAGTTGTAGCATTAAATATTTAGGTAAACAAAACTTGGAATTCTAAAATCAATCTCTGTCACATTTGTTTATGATTTTGGTAGTGTCGCCCAAATCTATATAACGGCTAATACCAGACTGCTTTCAAATTATTTACATGCACTTGGGAATATCTTCCAAAGCTTTTCCTTTAATTTACAGTATTCATTCTTTCATTTTAAAAGTCTGTGTTAAATGTGCTGTTTTGCTTATAGGCCAAAAATGCTATATTAGATAAGAGTACTATGAAAATACTGTTTCAAAATAGCATAGTTGTATTTTTAAAAATGAATCTTTCACTATCACACTGAAATTCAAATATGCAATAATAGCTATTGATAAGAGTAAAAAAATTGCAATTTTTTATTAGTATGTGGTAGGACTATGTGTTCGTAATTATAAAATATATGGTTAGACAAAGTGAATAAATAGCTATTTTGAAAGTTCAAAGATCCTGACCCTTGGTCAGTCTCTCTCCCTATCTTTCCCTCTCCTTCTTTCTTTTCTCTCCCTGGTTCCCTACTTTCTACCCTCCCTCCATTCCTTCCTTTCTTCCTTCCTTCCTTCTTGCCTGCCTTCCTTCATTCTTTCCTTCCTGCTCTCTTTTAACCTTGGATTTTAATATACATAAAATCATTGATATATATTATTAAGCATAACTACATGTTATAAATATTCATCTAATTATATAATGTAAGTGTATATATTGTATATGTCTGTGTATACCTTTATATATAAATTTAGTAATCCAGTCTGCAGGGGTTACCTGCTTTATAGCTTTAAAGTCAACATTCTTACATGTTTTAATAACATATTCTGAATGTCTCCTCACAAAGCTGTTTCTCTGTCAAAATCTTCTGCTGGGTATGGTGGCTCACAGCTGCAATCCCAGTATTTTAGGAGGCCAAGGTGGGTGGATCACCTGTGGTCAGGAGTTTGAGATTAGCCTGGCTAACATGGTGAAACCCCATCTCTACTAAAAATACAAAAATTAGCTGGATGTGGTGGCACATGTCTGTAGTCCCAGTTACTTGGGAGGCTGAGGCAGGAGAAATGCTTGAAGCTGGGAGGTGGAGGTTGCAGTGAGCTGAGATCGTGTCACTGCACTCCAGCCTGGGCAACAGCGAGAGACTCCATCTCAAAAAAAAAAAAAAAAAAAAAAAAAAGATTCTATTCATGCGCACAAAAAAATGAAAATGAAAAATTAAATTAACATTCTTGTTGCTACCTTTGTCACCACATACCAATTCTTATTTTGTGTTTGAGCTTTGGATTAACAGGTTTGAAAACTTTCATATCTCACCTGATATGAAAGGTAAAGAATCTTTATTTTGAAGACAATTCCAAGTTTACCTCATGGAATCCTAAAATGTTTGATCATTATAATTCCATATTTGAACACAATTCAAACAATAAGACACACCTAGCAGTGCAGTTTTTATGTTTTTCTCAGAGTAAAAGATATTGTAAGATGTAAACCTCACATTTTGTTATTGGTCTTAGGAGAATTTATTTCATTTGTTAACATATTCAAGTCGGTCTCTTTCTATAGTTGCTTCTTATTTTTCAAGCTTATAAGGAATATTTTGACATTATTGAATAACATTAGAACAATTTATGTCATTTTCATTAAATTTGTGAAAGTAATTATCTTGTACTAAAAAAAAAAATACAAAAAGCCCAAGAAACCCAAAACACAAAAAAATTAAAATACGAAAATATCAGAGAAACCCTGATGAACAAATATTTATATTGATTAATAAATGCTTTACTTTGTATTTTTGCACCTAATGTTGTATATTACAACGGGAACCTGTTTGAGATTTTAGTCTGATTACATATGCATTGAATTTTTCTTCCCTGTATTAATGTTTTGTATTTCGAATAGTGTTGTGCACTCTAAACACATTGATTTTCACAATTCTGTAAATTAAGAAAAAACCAAAGCATAATTGTGTGATGATTACAAAATTATGTAGTAATTCATCAAGTCAGCTAATTATAGATTTGTTTCATGGTTTCCATGTATTTTATTCAATATTAGTATTAGGTCTAAATAATAATTCTGACATAAGTGGAAAGCAAACCTAAACTTTCTACATCTTTTTATGAACTAACTAAACCTAAAAATAATAATCATGCCAAAATAGTGTTTCATTCTTTGTACATTATTAATTAGCAACTAAAATGTCTTGATCAAACTTTTTTGTAAATTTTAGTTTTATTTAATAAATATGGGAATAACATTTGAATTTTATAAAAGGAGGATCTGACAACACATAATTTTAATTTTAATAAATGAGCCTAATATACAGAAAAAGGGTATACATTGTCTTTAACATCAATTGTAATAGTTACTTCGTTAACATAACCACTGGCTGGAGCTCAATGTCTACTGAATTCTTTATTAAACAAGATTTCATTGTAATATTTTATATTACAATGTTATTATTTTCTTTAAAAAAATTTGGTGACTCCAGATAGACCTAAGGCATACCATGTAGTCATTTTAATCATAGTCTCTGGAATTAGCTTGGTTAAATTTCATAATAGGATATGGCTGGTGTGTAAAAATGACATATTTTAATAGATACAATCAAATCTATATCTTTTTATAAGCCAATAAATTTAAGCATTTAATTAAATTAATGCAAGCTATTCATGTGTGTATTTTTCTTGAATATTTAACATATAAAATATTTGCATAATGTAAAATTTATCAGTTTTAGTGACTGCTTAATATAATCCCTGAAATAAATATTAATCAAATAATTCAACAAAAATATCTCAGCCACATCATATGACTTTATATCATATTAATCTTATCTTGAAAATTTATTTCTTTTTCGTAAGTGCCTTGGATTTTTAAAAATTCTACACATTAAAATGCAGAATTTAGAGAATTATGTACATAAGTGATGACTTTAATCAGGATACCTCTTAGACTTGATTCCAGAAAGACAAAATAATTTTTATTTTTTACATAAATTACACAGGCAATTTTCTCAATTGTCCATTTTATCTTGATATTCAAGTGGTTAAATTCTCTGCTTAACATTGGCGAGTTTATTTGTAAATATAACAACATGAAAAAAGTATAAATATGAGTTCAAAAAATGAATATTTTCTTATTTTATTTTATTTGAACTGTGCACAAAAATATGCAGTAACATTTCATGATCTGGCAACTGCGACAACAAAACACTACCGGCAACTATGTGAGATGGAAGTCTAAAATAGTTGGAAAAAAATCCATCACTTTATAGAGTTGTGGCCCTGTGACCATGTTGCTCCCCCGAAGGCCACTTACATTACTGAATGTGGAGAATAAGGAGGAGAGAGAGAGAGGGAATGAAGGGGTAGACAAGGAAAAATTTAAGGCAATAAAGTGAGAAGCACTTGGAAGTCAGGAAGCCTGGGTTTTGATTGTAGCTTTACCTAATGTCATGTGTGACCTTTACCAAGTTACTCAGCCTCTTTGAGTGTTTTCTCACCTGAAAAATGCAGAAACTAATAGAGTCTTCACAGGATTATTATGTGGATTGAACAAAATAATTTTCATAAACAGCCTACTATAATGCCAGGCATGTTTTATTAAATGGTTGCTTCTTTTTCTTTCTTATTTTCTCTTTGTTCTTCTTTATTTTCTTTTTTTTTTTTTCTACCTCGCCCCTCCTCTTTTTCATTTTCCTTGTCTTTCCTCCTCCTCGTCTACCTTTTTGCTCCTCTCATCATCATTACTGCAAGGATGGGAAAAGAAAAGACAATAGCAGCTGCTGAGGTTTGGAGTCCAGTGAAGAGTGAGATGTCAGGGAGCCACCTGGTTTGTGCTAGTATGATTTATTATTCTGAAATTTGGGGGGCAGGGCAGATTAAAATTGGTAAATTCTGTTGCTTAAATCTGTGCTTAATAATTTTATCTAAGTCAAAACAAATAAGATAATGGTTAACAAAATCCATATTTCCTAAATATTTAAAAATTAGCAAGTTACACATCTCTATATCCTTCAGTTCTGCATAAGAACAGAAAACCAAACACCGCATGTTCTCACTCATAAGTTGGAGTTGAACAATGAGAACACATGGACATAGGGAGGGAAATATCACACACAGGGACCTATCGAGGGGTTGGGGGCTAGGGGGGAGGGATAGCATTAGGAGAAATACCTAATGTAGGTGACAGGTTGATGGGTCCAGCAAACCATCATGGCATGTGTATACCTACGTAACAAAACTGCAGGTTCTGCACATGTTCTCAAGAACTTAAAGTATATATATATAAAAATTATTAAGTTACTTACAAAGAATATACAATTCAAGATATGTCAACAAATAACAGTGTTATCCAAAAATAATTGATCTTGTTCTCAACTGGACATTTCATGGCTTTGGTGAGGAAAAGGCAGATCAAGACTCCATGCTAACAACAATAAATTTAATGTAGAATACAGAGGAGACATGAAAACTTATCCATGAATGCTGTCAAATACAGAAAAGGCTCACATTACTAACACATGGTAATAAAATTATACTGTTTGGAAAACATGGCCAAAATAAAGTTATAATACTATTCTTTGATTATCATGATAACTTAATCGTAATTGAGTTTTTTTTTCTGAAACCTATCTAGTTCCATTTCTCTTGGAAATTTATAGGTTTTTAAAATATCTAAGTAATATATATTTATTATAGCAAAATTAGAATGTAACAATTGTCAAACAAAATTAAAATTGATATAGCACAACCTAAGGTACAAAGAGTAAATGCTTGGTACATACCCACCTATATAGTACTATACACCAAAATCTGCACACATACATCTGTACACACATATAGACAAAATGAGAGCATGGTGCCTATATTATTTTGTACCACATATTTAATGTAACATCATGTTATGTAATTCTTCAATACTAGTTAATTGACTTAAATATAGGAATAACATTTTCACAGCATTCCATTTAAAAGGCTTGGATCAATCATTTAATTTTTCTAAATTGATCAACACTGGTCCACTGTTTAGCTTGGAAAGACTATATTGTGAGAAGGATGGCAAAATATATATAAAATTAGGGGAAGTTTCTTTCTAAAGACCTCTATATTTGTGGGTTAAGTCTAATTGTTCTTGTATATCTAAGAGCATGTTTACAATGTCCATTTGTCATTCAGCAGCAACTAAGTACAATATTTATATAGGTTTTCTTAGAACAATTCTTAGTATAAATATTCCACAGTCTTAGCAGAGTTCTTATTTTACCCAAAAACCTAATGATTTTGATGATTTTACTTTTCTTACTTTTAAAAGAGAAATATTTTTTACAAATTGGAGTGTGCTTTTTAAATTATTAATATATAAGTGTACTTTAGGAAAGCAACCTCAATGATAGATCCCGACAGCATGTCTCTGGGTACTAACTTAGTGCTTTCCTTTCAGATAAAGAAAATGAAAAATATTGATTCTTTGAAGTCATGTCAGTGTAGGAAAGGTCAGATATTGACCCTTTGTAGTTTAAAACTTTTTATTTTTTGTCTGCAGATGGCTTTTTCCTGTAAATACCTATTTATAGGAAATAATCCATTTACAAATTTTCCACTTCAGTTATGAACTCTTACTTAAAATAAGCCCCAGGCTCAATAAGTTTTACATAGTGTTATTAAAAACTATCTGTTGCACTTTAATCATATATATATATAATATATATCATATATCATGGACATATCATATATAATATATGTATCATATAATTACATTACATATGTATATATACATTATATATATCATATAAACTGTCTAAATATATCATATATATTTATCAGTTTATATATCTATATCAGTTTACATATATATATGAGTTTAAAAAGTAAGATATCAAAAAGTAGACACAGTAAAACCAGGAGTGACTGAAATTTTGATTTAACATTAAATCATTGCCAAATAATTCTAATACTTTCTACAATTATAAGTTTGTACTCAATAAAAGAGTGGAAATCTTTGGTTTTTGTTATTATTATATTCACATTTCAAAGGATTCTTTTCGTTAGCCCCAGATAAAAAATGTTCCAAGTCAAAGTTTCATTTCAGTGATTGAAGAGTCCTTTTCTTTGACAAGTAATGTCTCTTTTAGACCGGCTAACTTTTTTGATACCTTTTAAATACTCTTGTGCATCACGAACTCCTTCTGATGTGGTTGATTAACCTGAAGAGAAAATCATCTTGGGTTGTGGCCCTTTTCAGAATGATTTGTTGTGACTTCCTTCTGAGATCCACACGTAGTCCCTGGAAAAATATACATGCTTAGTTCTGCTCCCACTATTCTGCTCTCACAGTCCACTCCAGAAAAATCTCTAGTCTGTATATTTTTCAGGTGTGAATCAAATACCACTCACCTATGATCTTCAAAGCACAAGGGAAATATGTTAAGCTTTCTAACAGGCCATTCACTTGGCTTAGTTGGAGGAAGAGAAAGATATTGTCATAATATTCCAGCAGCATTCTTCAAATAAATCCTATTTTTCTCAGAGCATTTCAACACACTAAATACTGTGTACCCTTGAGGGAGGTAATGGGCTAAGGTTTGCAATAATGCTAGATTCAGATATTTTTATTCCATATTCTACCTAAATTTCTGTATATGCTATAACAGTTACTCTTCATGTATTTCAGTTAACATATTACTAATTTATTACTGCATCACAAATTACCTGATGACATAGCTGTTTAAAACAATAAACATGTATTTTCTTTCAGTGAGTGAGGATGAGGGATTTAGGCATGGTTGAACTGAATTCCCTGGCTTAAGGTTTCTCATGAGGTTGCAACTAAGGAGTTGGCTGGGACTATAGTCATATCAGTGATTTCCTGCTGGGGGATCTTCCAAGCTGATTCACATGCTTTCTGGCAGTCCTCAGATTCTCACTGGCTGTTGTCTGTACTTCTACATACAGTATCTGATAAAATGACAGATGCCTGACCTCTGAGCAAGAAAGATAGGTAGTAAGAGAACTGACATCCTATTATTTTTGTCATATAGTATTCATTAGAAGTGAGTCACTAGGTCTAGCTCTAACAAAAGTCAAGAGTATCAGACAAACTCATGAACATCAGGAGATAGGGCCATTTTTTAATGTTTACTACCACAGTTAGTCATTTATCATTGTTCAGTCTTCAAACAGTAATTATATATTTTTATACACCAATGGTCAATTTTTAGAGCACTAAGACCTGTGATTACTTCCTGGGGCTACAAAGTTGCATGGTATCTGCCTTAGAATTCTACCTAGAATTTGGATATTGAATGTTTCACTCTTCTCCATGTGGATATGTGAGATACTCGGAGGCAAAGTAGAAAGTCTTCCCATTAAAATTTAACTTAGATAAACAGCTTGTCATTTGTGATGCAGAAATTGTATTAAATAATTTGGTGCTCTTGAACAACATGTTAAAGTCATTTGCTTGTTTATAATATTTCGATTGTCCAATAAGGAATTAAAAAGAAAAAAAATTTAAAAATATATAAATGTTTTGTGTGTTAGGTTTTTATTGCTGCTGTAACAAATTACCATAAATGAAGTAGCCTTATATGCAACAAATTATTAACTTACTTCTGGAGGTCAGAAGTTCAAAATGAGTCTCACTGGGCTAATGTCAAAGGATTCTTAGGGCTATAGTCCTCTTTGGAGATTAGTCTCAAATTATTTTTTTAATTTTGTTTTTTTTTCTTTCAGCTCTTAAGAGTTGCTTCCATTTATTTGCTTGTGGTCCTCTTCCATCATAAAAGCCAGCAATGGTTGGTTGAGTCTTACTCTGACACTGAACCCTGTAAATTCCTCTTTGGTATATAAGGCCCCTTGTGATTACATAGGGTCTTCCTGGATAATGCAGGATAGTCTCATAACAAGGTCAGATGACTAGCAAACTTAAATCCACCTGTAACCTTAATTCTTTCTTGTCATGTGACATAACATATTAATAGAATCTGGGAATGAAGATGTGAAAAAATTTGGAGGGCTAGTATTCTGTCTACCATATTTTGAAATGTAGGATTTAATTGATGCAAGCTTGGTATACATTTTCAATGTACATCATATATGGTGCGATTCTTTTAGCAACCGCAGAGCTGATCCATGTTTACTTATTAATTAAATAAATCAGCATATATGTGTCAGCTCAAGTTCTTATAGCTGTTATACAAAGCCAAGGAGGTTTAGTCTCCTTAGCCAAGAAAAGTGAAATACAACTACCTCACACTTTTATTTAAAAGCCCTGGTGACTTGGAACCTTTTGATTGCATCTTCTTTGTAGATTTTCATACCCCAAGTATATTTCCTTAATTTTTTATTCTTAAAGTACAGTAGATATCATGTGAAAATATATGAAGGAAAATAATGGGACCAGAGAGACTATTAAACTGGTAGCAATGGGAAGAATCAAAGGAGTGACACTGACAAGCTGAATCTCTATTATGGAGGAGCAGTAATGTAGTGAATAAAGGACACTGTTTACCTTCTTTATGAGATCACCAGTCTCCATTTTTCTACTGGTCCTGATGATATGGTTTCTGTTCTTTATAGCTTCAAGGATTTCAGTTATCTGAATGTGTCGCAATGCAATCTGAAAAGGTCCATTAAGTAAACTCTCTATTATCTGCCCCCTATTTTTAAGTTTATGTTATCTGTTTCAGTGAACACCTTCATACACAGTTTATAAAAACGTGAACTCATCTCTGGCTTTTTATTCTTCCTCATCTTCCAACTTAAAACTTTCAAATCCTGTCAATTCCACCCCTTCACCTCCATCCTCACTTCCAGAATATACCTCAGGCCTCCTTGGCACACACCTCCTTATTTTCTGGTTCTGCTTTCCATTTATCTTTTACATTTTTTCATAAATAAATTTTCAAAACTCATATATGATTGTAATAGTGGCCTACTTTATTTATGACACTCTATTTACAAGACAACAAATTATGAACTCCTGAGTCTTACATTCAGGACCTTTAATAATTTGGCTTGAGGTAGTATTTTCAGACTCATTTGCAATTGCACCTCCTTATATATCCAGTATCTTAATCCACCTGGCTTATCTGTAGTTTATACCACATGCACGCCTACCTTTGGATCTTTATTCAAGGCTGCTATTAGGCATGCCCCTTTTCTCTGCTACATTTTAGGTTTCTATAATTACCCAGGCAAACTGGGAATTCTCCTTAGCTTCCCTCACCACACCCCAACCCAATGTAAGTGAAATCAAACCCTGTACTACCACTGTCCCCTAAATTTTATTTTGAAATCTCTAGTGTAACAGTAGTCCCTCCCTCCCTCCCTTCCTTCCTTCCCTTCCTTCCCTTCCTTCCCTTCCTTCCCTTCCTTCCCTTCCTTCCCTTCCTTCCCTTCCTTCCCTCCCTTCCTTCCTTCCCTCCCTTCCTTCCTTCCTTCCCTCCCTCCCCTCCCTCCCCTCCCTCCCTTCCTCCCTCCCTCCCTCCCCTCCCTCCCTTCCTCCCTCCCCTCCCTCCCTCCCCTCCCTCCCTTCCTCCCTCCCCTCCCTCCCTCCCCTCCCTCCCTTCCTCCCTCCCCTCCCTCCCTCCCTCCCTCCCTCCCCTCCCTCCCTTCCTCCCTCCCTCCCCTCCCTCCCTTCCTCCCTCCCCTCCCTCCCTTCCCTCCCTCCCTTCCTCCCTCCCTCCCTTCCTCCCTCCCCTCCCTCCCTTCCCTCCCTCCCCTCCCTCCCTTCCCTCCCTTCCCTCCCTCCCTTCCCTCCCTCCCCTCCCTTCCTCCCTCCCTCCCCTCCCTCCCCTCCCTTCCTCCCTCCCTCCCCTCCCTCCCTTCCTCCCTCCCTCCCCTCCCTCCCTTCCTCCCTCCCCTCCCTCCCTTCCTCCCTCCTCTCCCTCCCTCCCTCCCCTCCCTCCCTTCCTCCCTCCCCTCCCTCCCCTCCCTCCCCTCCCTTCCCTCCCTCCCTTCCTCCCTTCCCTCCCTCCCTTCCTCCCTCCCCTCCCTCCCTCCCTCCCTCCCCTCCCTCCCTTCCCTCCCTCCCCTCCCTTCCTCCCTCCCTCCCCTCCCTCCCCTCCCTTCCTCCCTCCCTCCCTCCCTCCCTCCCCTCCCTCCCTTCCTCCCTCCCCTCCCTCCCTCCCCTCCCTCCCTTCCTCCCTCCCCTCCCTCCCTCCCCTCCCTCCCTTCCTCCCTCCCTTCCTCCCTCCCTCCCCTCCCTCCCTTCCTCCCTCCCCTCCCTCCCTTCCTCCCTCCCCTCCCTCCCTTCCTCCCTTCCTCCCTTCCTTCCTCCCTCCCTTCCCTCCCTTCCTTCCCTCCTTCCTTCCCTCCCTCCCTCCCTCCCTCCCTCCCTTCCCTCTGTCTCTCCCTCCCTTCCTCCCTCCCCTCCCTCCCTTCCTCCCTCCCCTCCCTCCCTTCCCTCCGTCTCTCCCTCTCTTCCTCTCTCCCTCTCTCTCTCCCTTCCTCCCCAGTTTGGCCAGAAAGTGTTTGCCTTGCAATTAAACCATCATTGACTAGAGACTGTTCATTTAAATTTAGGTGATACCCTATGTCTATTCATAGTGTATGCAGATATTTAAAATTACCCTCAGCTTGGGAGAAAAGGACATTGAGTAGCGGGAAAAAGTCTCACCCACAGCTGTTATACAAATGTACAGACCAATGTCTGGAGAAGATAGCATGTTTTCAAATATTTTCATCTCTTTGTTAGTCTCTGCCAAATAGACCCTCAGGGGCTCTCACTGTTGTTTGGATGAACACTCTCCTGAAGGCTTGGAGACATCCACAGTATGAGTTAGCCACTCACTGCAGATTTAATAAATGTACAAATAAATGAGATTGAATGAAAAATAAAACACATCAATCTGACTGTTCTTTTTTGCTTTTCTCCCACACGTGTACCCATTACTTACAACAAACTTAGACTATAAATTGTTGCATTTATGTATGCTTGGAGTTCTGTGAGTCAGACTTTGCCTGAATAATTTTAAGAGTCTCTTGGGGGTAAAAGAGATGAAAAACTACATGTTCTTCTGGAGACTAGTATTGTATCAGTTATTATTACTGGACTTCATTCTCCTGATACCAGTCCCTCCCCTGTGACCATTTTTATTACACAATTGTTATTATTTAACTTTCTGAGTACTAAGTGTGTGCTATGGTGCAGTATATGACACAAATAAGACATTATTCCTTCTCAGGGTTTGCAATGTAAGTAATCGAATTCAATGTTTAGTCATTAGTGTTCTTTTACGTATACACATACAAGTACACACACTACACAAATACATATAAGTACAAATATGTATCTATACCAATACATCAAATAATTGCCAACTCATACACTACTTCTTTGCCTAAAAAGGACATTTTTTTTAAAAAAGCATATATGGCAAGTATTTAATAGCAATTTTAAATCACAGAAACTATTTTTCTATTTCTATTTTGTGCACACAATTCAAACTAATTAAAGAATTTCATGATTTTTCTCTATAGATGAGCTTTGGCACTACTACTGTGTCCGAAATTGGTGAGTTCTTCGTCTCACTGACTTCAAGAATGAAGCCGCGGACCCTCGCGGTAAGTGTTACAGTTCTTAAAGATGGTGTGTCCGGAGTTTGTTCCTTCTGATGTTCGACGTGTTCAGAGTTTCTTCCTTCTGGTGGGTTCATGGTCTCACTGGCTTCAGGAGTGAAGCTGCAGACCTTCGCGGTGAGTGTTAAAGCTCTTAAGGTGGCGCGTCTGGAGTTGTTTGTTCCTCCCGTCTGGAGTTGCTCATTCCTCCTAGTGGGTTCGTGGTCTCGCTGGCTTCAGGAGTGAGGCTGCAGGCCTTCGCGGTGAGTGTTAAAGCTCTTAAGGTGGCGCGTCTGGAGTTGTTTGTTCCTCCCATCTGGAGTTGCTCATTCCTCCTAGTGGGTTCGTGGTCTCGCTGGCTTCAGGAGTGAGGCTGCAGACCTTCGCGATGAGTGTTAAAGCTCTTAAGGTGGCGCGTCTGGAGTTGTTTGTTCCTCCCGTCTGGAGTTGCTCATTCCTCCTAGTGGGTTCGTGGTCTCGCTGGCCTCAGGAGTGAGGCTGCAGACCTTCGCGATGAGTGTTAAAGCTCTTAAGGTGGCGTGTCTGGAGTTGTTTGTTCCTCCCGTCTGGAGTTGTTCATTCCTCCTAGTGGGTTCGTGGTCTCTCTGGCCTCAGGAGTGAAGCTGCAGATCTTCGCAGTGAGTGTTACAGCTCATAAAGGCAGTGCGGTCCCAAAGAGTGAGCAGTGGCAAGATTTATTGCAAAGAGTGAAAGAACAAACCCTCCACACTGTGGAAGGGGACCCCAGCAGGTTGCTGCTGCTGGCTGGCAGCCTGCTTTTATTGCCATATCTGACCTCACCCACATCCTGCTGATTGGCCCATTTTACAGAGTGCGGATTGGTCCGTTTTGACAGGGTGCTGATTGGTGCGTTTACAATCCCTGAGCTAGACACAGAGTGCTGATTGGTGTATTTACATCCTCTAGCTAGAGGTAAAATTTTCTCCAAGTCCCCACTAGATTAGCTAGACATAGCACTGATTGGTGGATTTACAAACCTTTAGCTAAACACAGAGTGCTGATTGGTGCGTCCACGAACCCCAAGCTAGACACAGAGTGCTGATTGGTGCATTTACAATCCTTTATCTAGACGTGAAAGTTCTCCAAGTCCCCACCAGGTTAGCTAGAAACAGAGTGCTGATTGGTGCATCCACAAACCCCGAGCTAGACACAGAGTGCTGATTGGCACATATACAATCCTCTAGCTGGACATAAAAGTTCTCCAAGTCCCCACTTGACTCAAGAGTCCAGCTGGCTTTGCCTAGTGCATCCTGTGCCAGGGCCGTGGGCGGAGCTGCCCACCAGTCCCATGCCACGTGCTCCTCAGCCCTTGGGCGGTTGATGGGACGCTCCGGAGCCCATCAGGGAGGCTTTGGCTGTGTGGGGAGCCCACCATGGGGGATCTCAGGCATGGCAGGCTGCAGGTCCTGAGCCCTGCCTCGCTGGGAGGCAGCTGAGGCCCTGCGAGAATTCGAGTGCAGCGTGGGCGGGCCTGCAGTGCTGGGGGACCCAGTGCCCTCTCTGCAGCTGCTCCCCGGATGCTAAGCCCCTCACTGCCCGGGGCTAGCTGCACCTGCCTGCCTCTCCAAGCATGGGGCCACCGAGTCCATGCCCACCCAGAACTTGTGCTGGCCCGCAAGCACCGCATGTGCACCTCTCCCTCCACACCTCCCCGCAAGCAGAGGGAGCCAGCTCCAGCCTCAGCCAGCTCAGAGAGGGGCTCCCACAGTGCAGCGGCTGGCTGAAGGGCTCCTCAAACGTGGCCAGAGCAGACGCCGAGGCGGAGGAGGTGCTGAGAGCGAGCAAGGGCTGCCAGCACGTGTTCACCTCTCACTACCACATATTACCCAAATGCCTCATCTATTGAACAGCCTCCTAGGATAATTTAAAACTAGAAGACTCCTCACATGGACAATGCAAAGGCTTTAGCAGATAATTGAAGTGGAGTCGTAAACTAATATACATGAATTTCATAGAATTTAGATCTGGATTGAATGTCTATCAAGGCTGTTAGAGGAAGAGTATTTGTATAATTATTTAATAGACCAAGAAAATACACCATTTGGTAGAGCTTTCACACGTTAATTGGCTAGTACAGGAGCTCATGTGAGGTGTATGTGCCCAAAGGCATGCTTTATTTTCATGGTAATTAGTAGGGTCAAATGGACTGTATTAAAAGTGGTCTAAATGTGAGGTAAGTAAAAAGAAGTAGTAGGCCGTATGGTTATAAGAGCAGATAGAGACAGAAAGAAGTTGAGTGACCAGACTGGCAATCACAGAGCCAGATACTTGGCTTTATCTGACAATAGTTTCCTGAACTAAGACCCAGTCCTGCCTGAGGCCTAAACTAAGACCTGGTCCTGTGACTGCAGAGACACTGTGCCCTGCTGCCCTAATTCCACCATAAGTTTGTGTCATATGCCCTCAATACTTAAGATAATTTAAAAAATGTCTCTACTCTTCACAGCATAAGAATCCCAAGGAAGGAAAGGTGAGAGGTAGAGATGGAAGGAGAAAAAATAAAAGGAAGGGGGAGAAAGATGGAGGCAGGGAGGGAGAGACAGTGGATGTAAGCGGTAAGATGGGATATTAGAGTATCTGGAGGATCCGTCAAAGGGAGTGAGGATGTAAGATTATAACATGGAGATACAGATTTATTTTAATTACACAAGTAATTTTGAACATACTCATAAAATTTTGAAATTAATAAAAATAGTCTTCAAGATATTTTCAATAAACTTTATTTTTTAGGGCAGTTTCAGGTTCGCAGTAAAATTGAACACAAAGTCCAAAGAGTTTTTACAAATAGCCATCCACATACATGCATATCCTCTCTCATCGTCAACATCGTGTAGCAGAATGGTAAATTTGTTACAATCATGAAACTACAATGACTTGTCTTGTTGAGGATTTTTGCATATACACTCATGTGAGACATTGGTATGTAGTTTTCTTTTATTGTAATATCATTGTGCTGTTTTAATATTAGTCTCATTGAATGAGTTAAGAAGTACGCCCCCAATTCTGTCTTCTGAAAAAGATCGTAAAGAATTGTTATAATATTTTTCATAAATGTTTGGTAGATTTCACAATTGGACCCATCTGGGACTGGTACTTTCTATTTAGGAAGGTTATTAATTATTGATAGTATTTCTTTAATACATATGAGTTATTCTGACTGGCTATTTCTTCTTGTGTGAATTTTCACAAATTAGGTTTTGCAGGCAATTTTTTTTCCCATTTCATCTAGGTTTTTAAACATGTGACTATAAAGTTGTTTATATTATTTCTTTATTATTCTTTTGATGTCATAGAATCTGTATTGGTGTCTCCTCTTCATATCTGGTATCCACGGCATGTTTAAATTTTAAAAGTAATGTATTGGACAGTGTGTGAAATTAGAAAAGAGTAAAAGTATTTACCTCTAAATCTCCTTATTTACCTATCTATAATCTCTCTCTCATTCATCTACGTGTATTTTCAAACTCATTGGCTGTCATCATTTAGACACTGAATTTTCAGCATATTGTTTAAATTGCTACTACTGAAAGTTATTATCTATTCTGCAAATTCATTTTTTAAAAAGTTCAACAACCTAGAAACTGAAAGCAGAATTTTATTTTATGTGGAATTAATAATCAGTTTGGGGTAGATTATTTAAATGCAATGTCTGTAAGACTTTCATAAAAATCTTGTATCTTTTAAAATAGCACTAGCATTTATTTTAAAAATGATACTAACCTCTCTTTAAAATCTGTTTAAAAAATGTTGAAGTCAGACAGACTTATAAAACTATCCCATAATTTATGTATCCTTTCATCAATTATTTCAAATATGTATTTCAGTATTATAGCCTTTTTCCTACAAACATATATATATATCTCCAATATGTAAAACAAATAAAAAAAATGGAGTTTTTCTGATGAACACAGGAGAAGCAGCTTGAAAGATACTTTCCCACTTTCCTTCTCATATAACTTGACTGATCCTGCAACACCTCTGCAGAATGTCATTGTTCCTTAGAACAGTACAAAACCCACTATCCTATTGTTGTTTCAGAACTGTACCCATTTCTTTATATGCCTCTTTCTGAACCATTTTCTTATCAAGTCTGATGATTAGGTTCTTTGCTACTGAATGAAAAGAATACACAAGAAAGGACTGCATTCCACTGCTATTTGAATTTTCTTATTTTCATGCAATTGATGTATTACGAGCAACCAGAAATCTGACTTTCCTTTATACTTTGCTGTACTAAGCCACCCAGGCTTTAGCCTATATACAGTTGTGTTAAAAGAAAAACCTCAAATTTAACAGAATTTAATCAAGCAAAGAATGATTCACAAATTGGGCAGCCCCTGAACCAAAATAGGTTCAGAGATGATCCAGTGCTGTCTCACTGTCAAAGAAGATTCATGGATAGAAAAAGGAAAGTGACATAGAGAAAATGGAAGTGAAGTACCAAAACAGCCAGATGGATAACAATTTGGCTTTTGCCTTATTTTAATACAATTTTAACAGTTGGCCATCGTTGACTGGGTGAAACTCAGTGATTGGCACAAGAGTAGATTACGGTCTGTTTACACATCCAGTTAGATATAGTTCACTATGTACAAAGAAATCATTAGGCTGAATTTAAAATATGTAAGGAGGCAGCATTAGGTTAAACTTAGTTTAACAGTTGTATTAAGTTAGGCGTCAAATCAGGGTTAGCATTTTCTTTCTTTTGCTTAAATTCTTCTTCACTGTTTTATTATCAGTGTCTTTTGCTCTTTTCATCTACTTGTGTAAGACTCTATGTTGATGCTTTAGTGCTCTCAACACCTTCACATGTTCTTGACATCCTGATCTTGATACTTTTAAGTAATATAAAAGATGCCTTTATTGGATTTCAGGTGTCCTGAAAGAGGACATTGTCATCTTGTTCAAACATCATTGAGAATGCTTCAGGAAATGGTCTTTTGGTGTCCTAGCTTTACCTAGCACCCATTGCTCTTGCATCAATTTAGTGCCCTGAAATAGCCAGAGGCTGTTATTTACTGTAAAAAAGTGAAGTAGAGTTTTTCAAAGACTTTCCTCCCCATCTAATTAGGAATACATGGTAACTTCTCTTAAAAGCAAAATTTATTCAAAGACCCGTACTAACATTCTTAAATATCTGCTAGCCGTAATAAAGAAATCAATGTACTTTATGTTCTTAGCTCCCACAATTTAGCCTAAATATTTGCCCTGTCATGCTTATACTGGTCCAAGCAAGCATTAGGTCATAGCCTGTTCCTCTTCCTTATTTGAAGGTGTTTTTACCTTTCTCAGCATTCCACAAGTTACTTCCTCCTTCTTTTGTTCTCCTCTGCCTTGCCTCTTTTAAAAAGTTCTAAGTTGCTAGCCAATTGAGACAAATACAAAATGTGATGTCCCATTCCAGCCAACAGAAACCGGACACAGCAGTAGGAGGGACGCGTCAGATTATAAATGAACCTGTCTCCTTTGTTTGGTGTACTCTCATGGCAAAACTGCTGGCAAATGTACCCTTTCTGCAGAAAGTATAAAAATGGCCTTGCTGAGAAAATTAAATTTATGTTCAAGTGCTATTTCTTTATGGCACTGGGGAACAAGCATTTCTAAAATTTACTCTATCCTTAAGCAGAAGAAATATCTTTATTTTTTAAATTATTTTTAATATATTTTTTAAAAAATTCTTAAAATTGAAAAAATAATTTTTCCCAGGTTTGCTTTAGTGTTCTTTTTTAATCAAATGATAAAGATACAGATAAGACTTACACATTCCATTCTTTCCTCTTAGAGATAGCCTCTTAGTGATAGCCTCTTATTAAGAAGGTGTGATACATTCCCATTTATGTTTTTATAAATTCATACACATATGCATATTCTTCAAATATATATTACTGTTTTGTATGAGAAAAATGTTTGTAAATTGAATATATCCTGAAACATTTTTTATCTCAACATAATGCTTATAAAATTGTATCCATCTTATTTCATGTATTTCTGTTTTATTCATTTTAACTCCTGAAGAACTTTAAGTATTCACTATAGATAGATCATCACTTTGAGAGATGGCATGCAAATGTCAGTATCTACAAACCTTTTCTCTTGAATGGTTCAGTCTATTACAGTGCAATCTTCCAGTCTCTTTCTGAGGGATATACCATTGTCGCTGTTCCTTTTAGGAACCTAGCAGTAACCGGTGACTAATAAATCTCTCCAATTAGTATGTGGAATTTCTCCCCTTAACTTCCCTGATTTCTGTATGTTACTCAGCTGTGCTTGCTGTCTTAGAGAACTCTTCTTATAGGACATAAGATGTTTTCCAGGATAACAACCTCCAGCTGTCTGATTTCAGAGAGGTAGTAGCCTGGCAATATTAGATTGTGTACAGAGGATTCTAGCTTCTATAAACATTTTTTTCTATTTGAATCACCTCCCCATGGCATTACTTTATTTATTTAATTTATAAAAAATTTAATTTTGAGACAAATTCTTGCTCTATCGCTCAGGCTGGAGTGCAGTGGTGCAATCTCTGCTCACTGCAACCTCTGCCTCCTGGGTTCAAGCTATCCCCCACTTCAGCTTCCCAAGTAGCTGGGACCACAGACACGCGCCACTACACCTGGCAAATGGCACTTCTTTATAGAAATTTTTGCCAGGATAAACAGAATTTTTTAGATGTCTGCATTGTAGGCAATCATCTTTCCTAATTTTTCATTCACGAATGTTAGTTCCAAAATGTAGCCATCTCTTACCTACTACTAATTTTTCTCTATTTTCTCTGTCTGTAGGAGTTTGTATTTTTAAATTGTTGTTGTTATTATGATTATTGTTGATATTATTGTTATTATTATTCATTTTCTATCAGTTAAGTGGAGGTTTGGGGGCAGTATGAAATAAATATGTCAAAGTTACCACATTCTTCTGTTATTATTTTCAACAGAAGATAATAAAGAAATTTTAATTTTTCTTCAATGATTTTGATGTGTTTAGTTTTTTCTTCTACTTACATCAAATGCTAAGATATAGCATTTAAAAATCTATTTCAAGAAAGTTTGAAAATCTTTTCAGAATAAAGCCACTTATAATATTTCATTATAATATTTATAATAATTATATTAATTATAAGATTATAAATTATTATAATTATAATTCATTATTATAAGTGACTTTATAATATTTTGTTATATTTATAATTATATTATAAGATTATAAAAATTATAATAATTATATTTCATTATTATAAGTGGCTTTATTCTGAAAAGGTTTTCAAACTTTCTTGAAATAGATGATTTTTAAATGCTATATCTTAGCATTTGATATAAGTAGAAGAAAAAACTGAACAGATCAAAATCATTGAAGAAAAAATTAAAATTTCTTTATTATCTTCTGTTGAAAATAATAACAGAAGAATGTGGTAACTTTGACATATTTATTTCATACTGCCCCCAAACCTTCACTTAACTGATAGAAAATGAATAATAATAACAATAATATCAACAATAATCATAATAGCAGCAACAATTTAAAAATACAAACTCCTACAGACTGAGAAAACAGGAGAAAAATTAGTAGTAGGTAAGAGATGGCTACATTTTGGAACTAACATTTGTGAATGAAAAATTAGGAAAGATGATTGCCTACAATGCTGCTATAAAGACACATGCACACGTATGTTTATTGTGGCACTATTCACAATAGCAAAGACTTGGAACCAACCCAAATGTCCATCAGTGATAGACTGGATTAAGAAAATGTGGCACATATATACCAGAGAATACTATGCAGCCATAGAAAAGGATGAGTTCATATCCTTTGTAGGGACATGGATGAAGCTGGAAACCATAATTCTGAGCCAACTATTGCAAGGACAGAAAACCAAACACCGCCCATGTTCTCACTCAGAGGTGGGAGTTGAACAATGAGAGCACTTGGACACAGGGTGGGGAACATCACACACCAGGGCCTGTCATGGGGTTGGGGGAGGGGAGGGATAGCATTAGGCGATATATCTAATGTAAATGACGAGTTAACGGGTGCAGCACACCAACATGGCACATGTATACATATGTAACAAACCTGGACAGTGTGCACATGTACCCTAGAACTTAAAGTATAATAATAAAAAAAAAAATTCATTCAAGCTTTATTTTATTCAGTATTTATTAAGTATCTATTATATGCCATGTTTCATTTTCGATATGTGGGATATGTCAGTGAATGATGGTGATCTCTGCCTTCATGAACCTCACATTCTAGTGGAGGCGGAATGGAAAATAAACAACAAAAATGACGAGTTCATCAATTATACAATATCTCAGAATATAATCATTGTTATGCCAAAAAGTAGAATGGTTCATGGTAACAAGGCAGTGTTTTTATGATGTATGTACACGAAGAGATTACCAACCAAACAGATATGCTAAGCATTTTATTTATGATTTTTTTATTGAACATTCATCATGTGCTGTGTGATACATAAGTCTATGTCTGAAATTGATCAGAGTAAGTTTCATTAAAATCCAGTTTTATAAATACACTTTTTATTATAAAGTAAATCTGTTAAAAATAACCACAGAATGACCTTAGTTTCTAAGTACAATAATTAACAAGTAACTTAAAACCTTTGCTGAAGTATGAAAAAACTGTGAGTGCATCAGACTTCGTGGATCTTGTAGTTTTTACTTGGATTACATTCATTTAGCAAATGACCATTTTTATAATGAAAGCAGTTTATAACTAACTGTTTAGAATGAGTTAAATATTGCTTAATTACTTCATGTTTGGTATAATTCAAGTAGCTTCAATACTTGTTTTGAATAAAAGGGTAGAGTTTCAAACAATGTTTTTAGGGAATAGAAACATACACAGTAGACTATAATTTCATCTATTAAAGAAATAATGGAAAGCTACATTTATTAACTTCCTTTGAAACATTGAGTGAAACCATACATTACTATCACTGTGGCAGTACCCCTAGTGGAATTCATGTCACTAAATGTTTGTAAATTTAAATACAAAATATTCAGCAAAACTACACTATAGTTAATTTACTGCATTTGCTATCAAATACCTTACCTTGCCATCCCATCCCTCACAGTACCAAATAGCACAGTGTTGCTTAAGAAAAAGAGATTGCTGAGTGTAGCTGTATATGATATGACCTCCATTTGATGTAAGTGTCCATTTCTTTAATGGAAAGCACTTAGAGTTGCAGCACAATTGATTTTGTGTATTTTCTATAGAGGGAAAAAAGTGTTCCTACTTTGATTACTATTGCAATCTTAAAGATATATTCAAAACTCCTGAGAAAACAATACCAATAACTAAACACAATTTATCTTTTACAATAGCAAGTTGTGTATTATACCTGAGCACAATTAACATAATTAAAACAAGATTTAAATCTCACTTTGAGAATTGGCCAAACATGACTTTCTTTATGCAAGAATCTTCAGTAGATGCTCCATAAAAACTTATCTTTCCAATTAGACGCTTCATAAAATGACAGCAGAATCTAGAGGACATGTATTACATTCAAAATAAATATTTAAAAAGTTATAAATGTATATTTCATATGCTTTAATGACTACATGAAGACATTTCAGTTGCAATATTTGGCATTCACATCATATAGCTATGCTCCATATATTATTTAAATATTTTAAAATTATAGTTAGTTAAATTCTGTTCTGTGGCATTTTGTTCTATATAAATGGTAAGAGAATTTTAAAACCTAAGAAGTTTTGTTAAAAATTTTATTTTTATAATGAGGAAGAATGAGTTAAGTTATAGCAATGATAATGATGATAGATAGATAGATAGATAGATACATACATACATACATACATACATACATACATACATAGACAGAGCTATGGTTTGGTTATACGAGTCCTCCAAATGTCATGTTGAAAATTTGATCCCCAAAGTTGGAGGTTGGGGTCTAATGGGAGGTGTATGGGTCATGGGGGCAGATCACTCATGAATAGATTAATGCCCTTCCTCTGGGGTAAGTGACATCACTTTATTCGTTCCTAGGGGAGCTAGTCATTAAAAAGAGGCTGACACCTTCTCCCTCATCTGCCTCTTACTTCCTCTCTCCCCATGTGATCGCTTCACAGCCAGCTCCTCTTCGTCTTCCATCATGAGTGGAAGAAGCCTGAGGCCAGCACCAAATGCAGTTGTCCAATCTTGAACTTTTCCAGACATCAGAATCATAAGCCAAATCAACATTTCTCTTTATAAATTACCCACCCTCAGATATTCCTTTATAGTAACACAAAATGAACTAAGATAAATAGGTAGATACACACACACACACATACACACACACACAATTATTAGTAGGGTTCAAGATTGCACATAATGTTTAGACAATAGCTTTGTGTTTATATGGGGTATTCCTGGAAGTATGAGAGACACAAAAACAAGAGAAATATTTCTGATAAACATAAATATACTATTTTGTAGACAATTTGGGTTAAAACTGCACTCCTAAAGACAAATATCTTAACTGTTATTGTTTGCTTCAAATAAATTATCAATGTATTAAGTAGTAGCTAAAGTAAACATAGAGTTTCTTAGCCAAATTGGCACGAATACATTAACCAAGAAAGGACTTTATTAAATAAGTGGCTACAACAGAATGAAAATGAAAACATTTCAACCTGACAACTTTAATGAAATTGTTACAGATGAGACTATTATCACAGCCATTTACACAATTTTTTAATGTATAAAACTTTTTTCCTTCAAAAATGTTGCTACTTTCCAGAACTTTGAACACATAAAATGTTAAGAAGTAGGCACTTCCAGCCTTTACTTCCCTTTGTAATTTTTGTTACCAAACTCAAATATGGATTCCACATAGTACACAACAAAAAACATTTATTTGCCGTCAGATATTGGTTTTAAAAGGTTTCCATTGCAGCTTCACTTGCTTTGCCTCTGAATAATGATAGCGATAACAGTAATACAAACATGTGCAAAGTCTTCTGCTTCCAAACTAAGCATTTATATGTAATGTTTTAATCCTCATGGCAATCTTAAGATTTTATTATTAGACTCATTTCTGCAAGTGAAAACTATGTAAAACTATATTATAATAATTTATTAATAAAATAATAATAAATTATATTTAAAAACTTTCCAAAGTTTTATATATATCAATTGAAATAAAGGGACTTGAACTCAAATCCATTGGGTTGCATCAAATATTTTCTTAAAAATCACAAATATGTAGCATATGTAACAATGCTTCATAAATCACTGAATACCTACAATGTGCCAAGATAAGCGAGAAAATTAGTATTCAAGATAAACGATATAGTAGAACGTCCAAAGAATATAGGTGGCAGATGAATAAAAATAAACGATTCATATAAAGCAAAGTGACAAAAATTTTAACTAGACTAAACCTGAAGTATGGCAGACAGATAGTATTATTATAGCATTCCCAAGAACTATCCTTAGAAATGTCAATGGATTGCAATTGACCGTCTCTCCTAACTCAGTCTTTATAAAGGCAAGAATATAAACGTATTCACTGTTTATATTATTATCTAAACATAAAGAGCATTTAAAAGATTTGTTGAATAAATTAATGAGGATTTCTGAGCTTCACCTGAGTTTCTCTTCCTTACGCTGTGGCCTGGAAACACATTACAATATTATAGGAATCAAATTATTTTTTCCCAATTTCTAAGAAATCACTATTCTTTGTTGCCTGATGTCCCATGTATTTTGTCTGTTTTTTTGTGGCTGTTTCAGAACACCTTGTTCCTGTTATTCCCCCTTCCCTTTCCCTTCTCTCTTCTGCTGCCTTATAAAGTAGGTGGCTGCTTCCCATTTTACCATAATTGTTAGTTTCCTGAGGCATCTCCAGCCATGTGGAACTCTGAGTCAAGTTAAACTTCTGTTGTTTATAATTATCCAGTCTCGGGTATATCTTTATAGCAGTGTGAGCATGGACTAATACAATTTGTCTTGCTACTTTTGTGATTATATCTTGTTTAATATAATCTCAAGCACTAGATCACATACTCTGTGACAGTATGAATCTTGTCTATTTTGCTAAACACTATATACATTGGTCCTAAATCTGTTGCTGAAGATCTGAACTTTCAAGGTAAGTGTTACAAAAAATATTTTCTATTTGTTTTGTTTATGATATTAAAAAACTCTTAATAATTTCTAAATAAAATAAATGCTTTTCAAAATTAACTATATTTGCAGTCAGTCAATAAAAAATCTAAAAAGCACATTTGAAAATTTCCGGCTGAACAAATCATAATAAAGAGCAGCAATATAACATTATAATGCATATAATTAATGTTGCTTCTGGATTTTTAGCCAACCTGTTTTAAGAAAAGACTTGACATAGAAGGGGAGTTACAAAAAAAAATGATAAAGAATATTTGCAACCATTGCATTATCTCACTTTACACTATTTTCAAAACGTTGCATGCAAATGTTTGGATTTTTTTTCATTAATTTGCGCTTGAAGATATTGTTATTTACTAGTAGTATGTCGTTTATTTGGTGGTATAGTTTACTCATTTGCTTAGATGCAAGCTTAAAATAGAATGAATTACTTTATAAACTTTAAGCATTAAGAAATTACTAAAGTGTTGCATGGAAGCATTGTCCTAGGTTGGGATAATCTTAGATAATTATTAAATAAATTATTTAATATATGACTTAAATAAAACATTAAATAGGAGGAAATAATAAAAGGAATCCATAAAAATATTGAGAATATCTAATAAAAATATATCATTTTAAGTAATTCTATTTTTTTCTAAAATTAAACAAGGCAATTTTATGTAAATATATACTATTTAAACATGTCCTAAAATCTGTGAGGCTTTTTTTTTTTTTTTTTTTTTGAGACAGATTCTTGCTGTCGCCCAGGCTGGAGTGCAGTGGCGCCATCTCGGATCACTGCAAGCTCTGCCTCCCGGGTTCACGCCATTCTCCTGCCTCAGCCTCTCCGAGTAGCTGGGACTACAGGCGCCCGCCACCACGCCCGGCTAATTTTTTTGTTTTTTGTTTTTTTTTTTGTATTTTTAGTAGAGACGGGGTTTCACCGTGGTCTCAATCTCCTGACCTCGTGATCTGCCTGCCTCGACCTCCCAAAGTGCTGGGATTACAAGCGTGAGCCACCACCCCTGGCCTTAGGATTACTAATTTTGTAATTTGAAATTAAAAGGCTGCCATATCTATTGGAATAATCAGACTGAGTATTTAAGACAACTGTGGTTAAGATGCTAGGACACTAATGGATAAAGTAGACATTATACAAGACCAGATGGACAATGTAAGTGGAGAGATGAAAATCGTAAGAAAGAACCAAAAAGAAATGCTGAAGATCAAAAATACCGTAACAGAAATGAAGAATGCCTTTCATGGGCTTATTGATAGACTTGACACAACTGAGGAAGGAATCACTGAGCTTGAGGATAGATCAATAGAAACTTTGAAAATTAAAAAGCAAAGAGAACAAAAACAAAAATAGAAAAGAATATTCAAGACCTGTGGGAAAACTATAAAAAGTATACCATACATGTAATGAGACTACCAGAATGACAAGAAAGACAGAAAGGAACAGAACATATATTTGACCCAATAATGATTGGAATTGTCCCCCAGGTTAACGTCAGACACCAAACCATAGATTCAGGAAGCTCACAGAACACTGAGCAAGATAAATGCCAAAATCTCTACAGCTAGGCATATTATTTTCAAACTTCAGGAAAGCAAATATAAAGAAAAATTTCTGAGAGAAGCTGGAGGAATAAAACACCTTACTTATAGGGGAACAAAAATAAGAATTACATTTGAGTGTTCTCAGAAACCAAGCAAGTGAAAAGAAAGTGGAATAAAATATTTAAAGTATTGAGAGAAAATTCCACCAACCTATACTTCTGTATCCTGCAAAATTATTTTTCAAAAATGAAGAATAATCAGAGACAAACAAAAATTTAAAGAATTCGTTTTCAGTAGACTTGCCATACAGGAGATGTTTAAAAAAAGATCTTTAGAGAAACGGAAAATAATAAAGATCAGAAACTCAAATAGGCATAAAGAAAAGAAGACAGCTGGGCACAGTGGCTCATGCCTGTAATCCCAGCATTTTGAGAGGCCAAGGCGGGTGGAACACTTGAGGCCATGAGTTCAAGACCAACCTGGCTAACATGGTGAAACTCTGTCTCTATTGAAAATACAAAAATTAGGCAGACATGGTGGTGCCCACCTGTAGTCCCAGCTACCTGGGAGACTGAGGCAGAAGAATCGCTTGACCCCAGGAGGTGGAGGTTGCAGTGAGCCGTGATCGGGTCACTACACTCCAGTCTGGATGACAGAGCAAGACTCCATCTCAAAATATATAAATAAAATAAAAAAGAAAAGAAAACCATTGAAGGAGGAATAAGTAAAAATAAAACAAAAACCTCTATTTGTCATTTTCTTAGTCATCTAACAAATAATAGTTTGTTCAAAATTATAATAGCAACAATATACTAAATTATGTATGCTTCATATACACTTTATATTTATAGAAAAATATATCTTATATATAAAGTATATATAGCATATAAATATATACACAAGTGAATGAATGACTGTAATGATACAAGGAATGAGTGGGTGGAAATAGGATTATTTTGTGATTGTATGGTATTCGTACTACCTGTGAAGAGGTATAGTGTTATTTCTAGGAGAACTTGAATAAGTCTTAAATGTATGTTGCAAACTGTAATGTACCCAGTAAAAAAGCAAAAAATGTGAAATATAACTAACATGCTAAGACAAGAGAGAAAATGAAATAACTCAAAATGTTCAATTAAAGCCATAAAAGGCAAAAAATAAAAGAGACAATAGAAAAAGAACAGGGGCAACTAAGATAAAGCAGTAACAATTATAGTAGATATAAATCTAACCATATCAACAATTTCTTTGACTGTTAATGGTCTAAACAAACCAATTAGAAGACAGAGATTGTCACAGTAGTTCAAAAAATATTGTGTTTCTTACAAATAATTAATTAGATGCAGTGTTTTTTATAGCAAAGCTCTAGCTCAGAAGGGTTTAACATTTTGCTGGCCTTGGGTAATGTGACTATAAATTCCTTTGGCTCTCAGCCTCAGAGCAATGCACTCTGGTACACTTTTTAAAATTAGCCATCTCTCATGATCCACAAATTTAGCCACTTTTCTATGCTTTTCATAGCTTCATCCACACTAAAGACATTAATTTCATACTTTCCAGAACAATCTTATATGCAGATTGGCAAATTTCTTCCTTTTTCTCAATGTACTATAGTGTTGATTCATTAGCATTGAACTCATAGCCAGTAGCACTGTAACTCATGCCTGAATTAAGCTTGTCTAACGTCTGTTCTAGAAGCTTATTTGTTACCTATTTTCTCCATAAGGCACATCATAGCCTCCTTGTACTTAGTAACGCCAGACAGCACTTTGGCACACTACACTTTGGGATGATTTAAATAACAAAACTACCTACAAAAACATAAAAATGTAAAAATTATGGCACTAAATATACTAAAAAAGACAATTGTTTATACTATGAGAGCTGCAGCAAGAAATCATAGTGTTGCCTTGTTAACTTCAGCTGGGACTCTGTGCATGTGAGCTGTACTCAGAAAACTATAAAATACTGATTAAAGAAATTAAAAATGACACAAACAAATGGAAAGACAACCCATACTCATTGAGCAGAAGAATTAATATTGTTAAAATCATCATACTGCCCAAAGCAACCTATAGATTTAATGCAATCCCTCTCAAAATACCAATGGCATCCTTCACAATAATAGAATACACAATCCCAAGATTTGTATGGAAACAAAAAAGGAGGCAGAGTAGCCAAAACAATTCAGAGCAAAAAGAACAAAGTTTGAGGCAACACACTATCTGACTTCAAAATATATTACAAGTCTATAGTAACCAAAACAGCATGATATTTGTATTAAAACAGACAAATAGACCAATAGAACGTAATAGAGAACCCAGAAATAAGTTCTCATATTTACAGCCAACTGATTTTCTACAAAAGTGCCAGGAATATACATTGGAAAAAGGACACCTTCTTCAGTAAATGGTGAGGGCATAAATGATATTTATTGGGAGATGAATGAAACTAGATCCCTATCTGTCACCACATACAAAAGTGAACTCAAAATGGATAAAATAAGACCTAGAACTGTAAAAGGACCAAAATGAAACCTACAGGAAATGCTTTAGGACGTTGGTCTTGGCAAAGATTTTGTGACTAAGAATTTAAAGGCATAGGCAAAAAGATACATTTTAAAAATGGCCTGTATTGAACTAGAAACCTTCTGCACAGCAAAGGAAACAACAGGGTAAATGGACAAATAATAGAATGGGAAAATATTTGCAAACTATTCATCCAACATGAGACTAACATCCAGAATATATAAGAAACTCAAACAACAGCAGGAACAAAACAAACAACAGCCACATAATCTGATTAAAAAGCAGGCAGAAGACATGAATAAACATTTCTCAAAAGAAGACTTACAAATGGCAACAGAATAATGAACAAATACTCAGCATCACTAATTATCAGGAAAATGCAAATCAAAATCACAATGAGATATCTTCCCATACCAGTTAGAGTGGCTGTTATTTAAAAGACAAATAATAACAAATGCTAGTGAGGATGTTGAGAAAAGTGAACTCTTATACACTGCTGGTGGGAGTGTACATTAGTACAGACATTATGAAAAACATTGTAGGAGTTTATAAAAAAATAAAAACAACCCAAAAGCCTAAAAATAGAACTACTATTTGATCCAGTAATCCCACTACTGGGTGTTACCCAAAGGAAAGGAAATACCTGCATCCTCATGCATATTGCAGCTCTTTTCACAATAGCCAAGATATGGAATCAACACAAATGCCCATCAACAGAAGAATGGTGTGATGGTTAATATTAAATGTCAACTTACCACCCTGACCGCACCCAATCTCCTCTGATCTCAGAAGCCTACTGCATTGTTACTTAACTTATGTGAGCAGAAAACTTCAGGTCTAGTGGACAAAAGACTAATTTGAATTACAAAAACAGAGAATCATGGCCCCTCAATCAATTTCCAGACTTGAACCAGTTTACAGACCCAGAAGCTCTTGAATGAAGAGGAGACCGGGTCCACTTGAGGAAGGACCCCACTACACTACCGACAATTTATGCTGTTAATCTTTCTCCTATCCTTCCCCAAGGAGACTTCTGGCCTTTTAACAGGGTAACTGTGCATTGGGGAAAGTGAAATGATCAGACATTTCAGGGACTACTGGACACTGGCTCTGAGCAGACGTTGATTCCAGGGGACCCAAAACATCACTGTAGTCCTCCAGGTAAAGTAGGGACTTATGAAGGTTAGTAATTAAGGGAATTTTCGCTCTAGTCACACTTACAGTGGGTCTAGTTGGTCCCAAGACTCATCTTGTGGTCATTTTCCCAGTGCCAGAATGAAAAATTGGCATAGACATACTTAGCAGCTGGCAGAACCCACATATTGGCTCCCTGACTGGTAAGGTGAGGGCTAATATGGTGGGAAAGCCATTGACTTGGAAAATGCCCATGAAAAGCAATTTCAAGGCCAGCAAAATACCTTTGCTGTCCTACCTCAGGAGTATATCAACTCTTCAGATTTGTGTCATAATGTTGTTTGGAGAGAACTTGATTGCTTTTCCCTTTCACAAGATATCACACTGGTCCATTACATTGATGACATTATGCTGATTTGATCCAGTGAAAGAGAAGTAGCAAACACACTGGACTTACAGGTGAGACATTTGTGTGCCCCAGAATGGGAAATAAATCCGACTACAGTTCAGGGAGCTTCTACCTCAGTTGTATTTCTAGGGGCTCAGTGGTGTCAAGATATTCCTTCTAAGGTGAAGGATAAGTTGCTGCATTTGGCACCTCCTACAACCAAGAAAAAGGCACAATGTCTGGGGGCCTGCTTGGATTTTGGAGGCAACACATTCCTCATCTGGGTGTGTTACTCTGGCCCATTTATTGAGTGACCTGAAAGGCTGCCAGTTTTGAATGGGATCTACAGCAGGAGAAGGCTGTGCAACAGGTCCAGGCTGCTGTGCAAACTGTTCTGCCACTGGGCCATATGACCCAGCAGATCCAATGGTGCTTGAGGTGTCAGTGGCAGATAGGGATGCTGTTTGGAGCCTTTGAAAGGCCCCCATAGGTGAATCACAGCGGAGGCCTCTAGGATTTTGGAGCAAGGCCCTGCCATCTTCTGCAGATAACTACTCTCCTTTGGATAAATAGCTCTTGACCTGTTACTAAGCTTTGGTGGAAACTGAACATTTGACTATGGGTCATCAAGTCACCATGTGACCTGAACTGCCTATCATTAATTGGGTGCTTTCTGACCCATCTAGCCATAAAGTGGGGCATGCATAGCAGCATTTCATCATCAAATGGAAGTGGTATATACATAATTAAACTCGAGCAAGTCCTGAGGGCACAAGTAAGTTACATGAGGAAGTGGTTCAAATGTCCATGGTCCCCACTCCTGCCACCATGCCTTCTCTCCCTCAGCCTGCACCAGTGGCCTCATGGGAAGTTCCCTATGATTAGTTGACAGTGGAAGAGAAAACAAGGACCTGGTTTACAGATAGCGCTGCATGATGTGCAGGCACTACTTGAAAGTGGACAGCTGCGGCACTACAGACCCTTTCTAGGACTTCCCTGAACAACAGTGGTGAAGGGAAATCTTCCCAGTGGGCAGAAAATCGAGCAGTGGACCTCATTGTGCACTCTACTTGGAAGGAGAAATGGCCAGATGTGCAATTATATACTGATTCATGGGCTGTAGCCAATGGCTTGGCTGGATGGCCAGGGACTTGGAAGAAACATGATTGGATAATTGGTGACAAAGAAATTTGGGGAAGAGATATGTGGATGGACTTCTCCAAGTGGTCAAAAACAGTGAAGATATTTGTATCCCATGTGAGTGCTCACCAAATGGTGACCTCAGCAGAGGAGGATTTTAAAAATCAAGTGGATGGGATGACTCATTCTGTGGATACCACTCAGCCTTTTTCCCCAGCCATCCCTGTCATTGCCCAATGGACCCATGAAAAATGTGGCCATGATGGTAGGGAAAGGAGGTTATACATGGGCTCAGCAACATGGACTTTCAGTCACCAAGGCTGACCTGGCTGCATCCACTGCTGAGTGCCCAATTTGTCAGCAGGAGAGACCAACACTAACCCCTCTATATGGCACAATTCCTTGGGGTGATCAGCCAGCTACTTGATGGCAGGTTGATTATATTGGACCTCTTCCATCATGGAAAGGGCAGTGGTTTGTCCTCACTAGAATAGACACTCTGGATATAGGTTTGCCTATCCTGCATGCAATACTTCTGCCAAGACTACCATCCATGGACTCACGGAATGCCTTGTCCACCATCATGGTATTCCACACAACATTGCCTCTGACCAAGGCACTCACTTTATAGCTAAAGCAGTCTCAGCAGTGGGCTCAAGCTCATGGAATTCACTGATCTTACTAGGTTCCCCATCATCCCGAAGCAGCTGGATTGATAGAAGAGTAGAATGGTCTTTTGAAGTCAATTATAATGCCAACTAGGTGACAATACATTTCAGGGCTGAGGCAAAGTTCTCCAGAATGCTCTGTTTGCTCTGAATTAGCATCCAACATATCTTACTGTTTCTTCCATAACCAGGACTCGCGGGTCCAAGAATCAAGGGGTGGAAGTGGAAGTGGCATCACTCACCATCACCCCTAGTGATCCCCTAGCAAAATTTTTGCTTCCTGTTCCCAAGACATTACATTCTGCTGGCCTGGAGGTATTAGTTCTGGAGGGAGGAACACTACTACCGGGAGACACAACGATTTCATTAAAGTGGAAGATAAGATTGCCACCTGGACACTTTGGGCTCCTCCTACCATTAAGTCAACAAGCTAATAAGGGAGTTACAGTGTTGGCTGTGGTGACTGACCCGGACCATCAAGATGAAATCAGTCTACTGCTCCATAACGGAGGTAAGGAAGGGTATGCATGGAATACAGGAGATCCATTAGGGAGTCTCTTAGTGTTACCATGCCCTGTGATTAAGGTCAATGGGAAACTACAACAGCCCAATCCAGGCAGGACTACAAATGGCACAGACACTTCAGGAATGAAGGTTTGGGTCATTCCACCAGGTAAAAAATCCTGACCTACTGAGGTGCTTGTTGAAGGCAAAAGGAATACAGAATGGATAGTAGAAGAAGTATTCATCAGTACCAGTCATGACCACACGACCAGTTGCAGAGAGGAGGACTGTAATTGTCATGAGTATTTCCTCTTTATTCTGTTAAGAACATGTTTGTGCCTTTATACACTTGTACCAAGAAAATATCTTCATTTTATTTTCTTTTAGCTTTGTGACATAAGACTTACTGGCTTCGTATTAGCATTTAAGTGTTGTTAATTTTATATAACAGCATTTGGATTGGGGATTGGTGCATTTCCATTTGTATGAAGGATAGTTGTATTATGTTAGGCACAATTGTGATTTTATTATTGTCTTTATTTGAAGATTATGTATGATTTCAGAAGATGTGTATGGGTTCAAGTTGGCAAGGGGTGGACTTGTGATGGTTAATACTGAATGTCAACTTGATTGGATTGAAGGATGCAAAGTATTGTTCCTGGATGTGTCTGTGAGGTCTGTGAAGGTGTTGCCAAAGGCGATTAACATTTGAGTCAGTGGACTGGGAAAGGGAGACCCACCTTCAGTCTGTGTGGGCACAATTTAATCAGCTGCCCGCATCACCAAAATAAAAGCAAGCAGAAGAACGTGGAGAGATTAGACTGACTTAGCTTCTGAGCCTAACATCTTTCTCCCATGCTGAATACTTCCTGCCCTTGAACATGGGACTCCCAAGTTCTTCAGCTTGGGACTGGCTTCCTTGCTCTTTAGCTTACAGATGGCCTATTGTGGGGCCTCATTTTGTGAGCATGTGAGTTAATAATCCTTAATAAACTCCCTTTTATATATACATCTATCTTATTCTGTCCCTCTAAAGAATCCTAATGCAGAGGTAGAAAATGTGATAATATTGTCTCTCTATATACATATGCATATAGAAAGAGACACACAGTGAAATACCATTCAGCCAAAAAACACACAAAAAAAGAAATCCCATCATTTGCAACAATATGAATGAGACTCCTGGAGGGCATCCTGTTAAGTGAAATAAGTCAGACACAGTAAAATAAACACCACATATTTTCATTCATATGTGGAACTAAAAAAAATTGAGCTCATGAAAATAGACGGTGGAATTGTGAATCTTAGAGGCTGGGTAAGGAAGGGGGAGGGGAGGATGTAGAGTGGTTGTTTAATATATACGAAATTACAGCTAGAGAGTAAAAATGAGTTCTGGTGTTTTGCAACACTGCAGGATAAATACGGTTAACTATAATTTATCATATATTTTCAAAAACTAGAAAAGAGAATTTTAATATTCACAATACTACAATGATAAGTATTTCAGCTGATGGATACGCTAGTTACTTTGATTTGATCATTACACATTGTATACATACATCAAAATATCACTTTGTATCCTATAAATATGTATAATTATTGCATACCAACTAAAAACAAAAGAAAACATAAAAATTAAAAAAATTAAAGACTAAAAAAATATGAATGGAAATTCTCATGCATACAATACACAATGCAGTGAACAGGTCCTTCTGGGGATCCGCAAATCAGCAAAACTGTACACACTGGCATTACTCATTCTAGGTGGAGTGTGGAACGTTGTTACCTCATATCTGTAACTCCTATTTAGAAATCATTAGAGAAAGACATTTCACAAGAAATCCTAGCCAAGTCATATTCAGTGCTAATAACAAGATTGCTTAAAAATAGCTATTATATTACTAAACAGCACTTTTGCAATGTTTAAGTTTTTAAATATTATTAAAGTGGTTAGTACTAGCGGAGTAGATATGAATGAATCGTGGCAACTATAGTTTAGCCATAGAAACTATAAGGTAAGCAACAGAGCACATTTTAGAGATTAAATAAATTAAGCAATTATATTGTTTTACTAAGACCCTTGACATTTTCAAGTAGATAATTATTATGAGAAAAATATAATAAGAAAAATAGTATTTAAGTAGTGGACCAGTTTATGTAGAAAATGAAGGATCAGGAAATAAGAAAGTAATGTGATCTTTGTGTTTGACTTAGAAAACAAATTACATGAAATAACCAAGATGTCTTGAGCACAAATCATTGATGTTTTATCAGTTACTGATGTCAGCTTGGTTATAGAAAGATGGGAATGAAATTAAAAAAAAAAATCAGCCACTAAAATAAAGTTCTTCTTGGTATCAATGTCTTATCCACTTATTCTCTCTCTTTCTCTCTCTTTTTCTCTCTCTCTCACACACACACGTGAATAGGGGATATTATGATTTGCTCTTTTTAAACAAGTTTTAAGAGCTCACTAACGTTTTGGTAAAACACTCTTCTGTAATGAATTTAATTAACTACAAGCTCTAGATTTATTACTGATAATTATTCTACAGTTGCTTGCAAAACATACCTGTGGCTAATTCCGTTAAGTTATAAGGCAACAGTCTGCTTGGAGATCAATATTCTGTTTATATACTTGATTTTCTGCTGCTGGGTTGATATGATTAATTAAGCTCAATACCAGATAATTTTATTTAATGGATTTAAAATGGAATAACTTCAGGTCACAGCAAATTGACAGTAGCTTCACAGTTGAAAAGCTAGCATTAAGGCATTTATTAATATATTAAAAGTAATAATAGCAAGAAGTCATCCCTGGTTAGGCAACTTATCTACTTCTAAACCTATGAAAAGAAATGATTCTAATATATGCTTATTTCAACTGCTAGGCTGGTTTCACAATAGAAACAACTATATATTTATGCTTGTCCTTACCCAAACTATTGAAAGAACTTGAGCTTTTTCAATTATATATTTTGCTCTCATTAGTTTAAAACATTATTGCCTTCTATACATACACTGTTCATCTCTTTTGAAATGCAGACACATATTTTGAAATAATCAGGGCGAAGCCATGATGAATAAATAGAAAATAAGCTATAAAATATTTTAAAAGATACGTACTGACATTACTGTTCTTTATAATAATGTTAATCACTGGATCTACTGATACAAGAGTAAATAGGAATAGCTTTTGAATTGCATATGAAGTTTCTAAGGCTTTATGCATGTTTACAATATTTTGTTCTTCAAAAAGTGACCCAACTAATTTTCATACGATTTTGTGAAATTCATTAATTTGTGTGCTATAATTATTTTCTCAAATAGTAGTAACAATAACAGTAATTTAAATAATTACACAGGCTCTCTGTGCATTATGAATTATGTAAATACAAATAGATTAAGTGTATGGTCAATGTAACCTTAACACGGTAGTCTAACAGTTCAACAACTAGTTATTCTGAAATTCCTCATCTTGATATAATACAATAACATTACTTAAAGAAAATGGATTTATTTCACAACATAATATTTTTGTAAAATTTAGATGGTTAGGATGGTGAATTCATTCTGATCATTTTTAGTTTCTGAAAAAAAATTCTATGTGATGTAATAGACAAAATTACTCATATATTTTAGAGCACAGTGTGGATAATTGTTCATTAATGGTTAACTATGATTAATACCTATAAATGACTTTTAACCATTGCTTAATGTCTACTTTAGCCATTCAACAGTAAAATGTTCTGCAGCAAATTGTTGGCATTATTGCTGGGTCTTATTCCCACAGGTTTTTGTTTATGGTCACGGCATCTTAAAGTCTAAAACCTGCTTCAAGTTTTTCATCTCATAATTCACATAAAATACCTTATAATAGATTATTAAGCTGTCAGTATTTCATATATGAGTTTGTTTTGTTCAATTGGAAAGAAGAAGACAAGATGAAAAGAGAAATAGTAGGGATGGGCTAACTTTTCAGCTGAGAGGATGCTAACTAGCCTTGGTAAGGTATCACAGCGGGAGGATCTGGAGAATGGGGAGAGCTTGTGGGGTCCGAACATCTCAGGAGTTAACACTTGATAAAAAGATTGAAGTAAACAAGGAGAAAATGTTGTAATTGTTTCTAAATACTAGGTTCAATGAATGGTCATTAGGCATATGCATTTATTTCATAGTACAACATTCATCTACATAAAGTAAGATTGCCACAGAATTGCATTGATGATCATTTAAAGAAGAAAACATTAATTATTAATGATAGCAGAATGTAAACTCAGAACATTCACTGAGAATGAGACGATAGTAAACTTTATAATATAATCAAAGATTTTATTTAACTTGGAGAAACTACCAAAATATTAAATACCTGAAAACTAACATAATTTAGAAAAGTATTATAAATCTCAAAGGCCTTGGCTTCATTATAATAGCTATATAATTTACACTCTTGGAAATATTGGGAATACTGATTTTTACATATTTATTAACATTCTTATATTTGTTACAAATCCAAGTCTATTTAAAATGTGCTCATAAATAGGAAGAGGGGTGAAGCTGGGAGAAGGAGTGGAGAGCACAGTAGACACCTGAAGATAAGTGGAAATTTTTAGCTTTTACAAAGGATTGTTGAAGAAATGTCACTTTTTTATTTATGCATTTATTAATTCATGAAGTATTTAATGATTGATATTGAAATGGTTTGAAATTCCCGTTTAGACCATTTTGGTTTGAATTCACATTATTTTTTTTTTTTTTGCTGAAACTGGTCATAAAGATTTATTTAAAAGGTTCCCATCACTTTAACTATAGAGAAACAAAAGAAGATCACTTAACAATTGTAAAAAACTACGTGAAAAATAATATTATCTGTAGTACTTAGTATGATTATGATTTGCTCTGTTCAGCAAAAGTTGAGAGGAAAGGATGGATGTCACTTCTGGGTGGAAGCGCCAAGAACTGACAGGTGCTTCATTTGATGTTGTTTTCCTTTTGCCACATGACCAGTAATGTCTCAGATGAGGGCCACATTTTCTGTCTAAATATTAAAGTGAAGATGTCAAGGACCAGAGGACAGAGCAGACTCAGGATGCACATATATTACTTGAAGGAGAAATGAGCCTTTGTTGTCGTAAACTGTTGAGATGTGGGGGATGTTTGTTTCTGCAGCATCATAATTTAGTCAAAGTTAACATATTTATTCCTTAATATGTTAGAATGTTGGACTTCTTTTTATTTTATTTTAATTTTTAGAATATTCTTTTTTTTGCAAACTTCTTTTTTCAAGCCTATGGATTTCTTTTTAGAGTCTACAAGTATTCCAGAAGACTTATTAATATTATCAAGTAATAGCCAAATATTCTCTGAGAAGTATTCATAATACGGATGCTAGAGTAATCTCTCACTGATTGTAAAGGGGATTCCAAGACGTTTATTCTCTGTGAAATTGTCCTTAGGTCGTTGGTCACCTCAAACAATACATACTAGCTACCAGTTACAAATATTACAAAATATTCTTGCCTAGACAAGGGATATTGAAAAAAGGGATAAATGCAGAAGCAAGATTATTAAAGAGGAAAAATGAAGTGGAATAGGATAATATAAAAAGAATGAATAAGAAAATAAATTGTGCACTGCTTCTCATATGTTGATGGCTCACTTCGACAAAAATATAGATAAGGAAATATTTCATGCATCTCTTCCCATGGAATGTTATGTAAATTTTGTTTGCATTCATTTTATGACAAACTCGCAAATCTGGTTGCAAATGCCAATAAATATATATATATATATATTTATATATGTAAATGACAGATAAAAAGCTGAAATTTAATATACTTGTCACTTAACAGGCTACCGTATGTCTGAACATTCTTTATGTAGAAAGTAACAGTGAATGAGATTTTGCCTGAAAGACAAATAGATCACATTAAATTCTGAGGAAATAACATTTAAGTGAATTGGAATTATATTAAAAGAGCCAAATGCAGTAAAACTTTCGGAGAGGTGAGAGTTTAGTTTGGAATCCACAGTAATTTACATATGGCGATACAAACATTAGAGTAGACATACATTTTGCAGAAATCCAGTATTCTGATAATTCTTCTTCTGCTAAACTCACATAATTTTTATACATTTTTACCACGGCAAAATACACATAAAATTTACTATCTTAACCATTTCAAGTATACAGTTCATTGTTATTAAATACATTCATTATGCTATGCAACCATCACTACTATCGTTATAACTCTTACATCCTGTAAAACTAAGATTGCTATACCCATTAAACAATAACTCTCATTACCCCCTTGCCCCAGCCCCTGGCAACCACCACTCTACTTTCTGTCTCTATGATTTTGATTACTCTAAGTGTCTTATATAAGTAGAATCACACAGTATTTGCCATTTTATGATTGACTTATTTTACTTAGCATATTTTCCTCAAATTTATCTATGTCTTAGCATATTGAATAATTTCCCTCCTTTTAAAGGCTGAATAATATACCCTTGTATGAGTACATACTACATTTTTCCTATCCCACTCATCTGTCAATGGACACTTGGGTTGCCTTCATGTTTTACACATTGTGAATACTGCTGCTGTGAACACAAGTGTACAAATATTTCTTTGAGATTATGCTTTCATTTCCTTTGCATATATACCCACAAGTGGAATTGCTAAATCATATGATGATTCTGTTTTTAATTTTTGGAGAAAGTGCCATGCTGTTTTCCCCAGCAGTGGTACCATTTCAAATTTCCACTAAAAGTGCAGAAGGGTTTTTATTTCTCCGCGTTCTTGCAAATATATACTATTTTCTGGAGTATTTTATACCATTTTAATGAATGAGAAGAGGTATCTCATTGTAGTTTTGATTTGTATTTCCTTAATGATTGGTGATATTGAACATATATTCATGTGCTCATTGGTCATTTATATATCTTCTTTGAAGAAATGTCTATTCAAGTTTTTTGCCCATTTTTTAATCAGGTCATTTGTCTTTTTATTTTCTAGTTTTAAGTGTTCTCTATACATTATGGATATTTTACATTTATCAGATATATGATTTGTAAATATTGTCTTCAATTCTGTGAGTTGCCTTTTTGCTGTGTTTCTATTGTCTTTTGATGTGCAAATTTATTACATTTTTATAAAGTGCAATTTGTCTATTTTTTCTTTGTTGCCTGTGTCTTTGGTGTCATATCCAAGAAATCATTGCCAAACCAGTCACATGAAGATTTTTCACTATGTTTTCTTGTAAGTGTTTGTTTTATAGTTTTGGGTCTTACATTTAGATATTTGATTCATTTTGGGCTAAATTTGGTATGTGATATTAGATAAGAGCCTACCTTCATTCTAATGCATGTGGATATCTAGTTTTTCTAGTACAATTTGTAGTAAAGACTGTCATTTCCCTATTGAATGGTTCTGGCATCCTCAACAAAAATCATTTAACCATATATGCAAAGGTTTATTTCTGGGTTCTCTGTTCTGTTTGCCTGTATATCTATTTTTATGCAAGTACTACACTGTTTTGATTACCAAAGCTTTGTAGTACGTTTTGAAATTAGAAAGAATAAATTCTCTAACTTTATCTTTTTCAAAATTGTTTTATCTATTCCAGGTTCCTTGAGATTTCATATAAATTTAGGATGGGTTTTTCTATTTCTGCCAAAAACATTATTGCATTGAAGCTGTAGATCACATTGAGTAGTGCTGACATTTTAACAGTACTAAGTCTTCCAATCTAAAAACCTGAGATGTAGTTCCATTTGTTTATGTCTGTTTTAATTTCTTTCAGTAATGTTTTGTACTTTTTATTAAACAAATATTTCATTTCTGTGGTTTATTCCTAAGTATTTTATTCTTTTTGATGCTATTCTAATGGATTTATTTTTGTAGTGTTATTTTCAGGTTGTTCATTATTAGTATATAGAAGAAATGCAACTAAACTTTACATATCTCCTTTGTACCCTACTTTTTGCTGAATTATTGTTCCAATTGTGTGTGTGTGTGTATGTGTGTGTGTGTGAGAGAGAGAGAGAGAGAGAGAAAGAGATCTTTAGGTTTTTCTATATATAAAGTCATATATTTGTAAACAAAGATGAATTTACTTCTTTTCCAATTAGGATTCCATTTATTTATTTTGATTGCCTAATTTCTCTGACTAGAGCTTCTAGTGTTATGATACATAGAAATGGCAAAAATAAGCATTCTTGCCATACACTGGATCTTAGAGGGAAAGCTTTCAGTCTTTCACCATACAGTATGATATTCATTGTAACTTTTTCAAATATAACTTTTATCATGTTGAGGTGATTTTCTTCTATTAGTAGTTTGTTGAGTTCTTTTCATCATGAAAGGGTGTTGGATTTTGTCACTTTTTTCTACATCAGTTGAGACCATCATATGGTTTTTTTTCTTGTATTCTGTTAATGTTATATACTGATCAATTTTCATATGTCAAAACATTATTTCTTTTATATTTTATTAATTTTTCTTCCCCATATGATCTAGAGGAAATGTCAAACCATTCTTTTATATCAGGAATAAATGCCACCTTGTCATTGTATATAATCCTTTTAATAACGCTGCTTAATTTGGTTTGCTAGTATTTTGTGGAGGATTTTTGCATCAATGTTCATATTGATTTATAGTTTTATTTTTTGTAGTGTCTTTATCTGGCTTTCGTATCACAGTAATACTGGACTCACAGAATGAGTTATAAAGTGTTTTCTCCTTTTTGATTTTTTTTTTTTTGGAAAAATTTGAGAAGGACTGGTATTAGTTGTTCCTGAATGTTTATTAGAATTCATTTTTGAACTCTTCAGGTCCAGAACTTTTCTTTGTCAGGAGATTTTTTTTTTACTACACATTCAGTCTTCTTACTAGTTACAGGTCTATTCAGATTTTATTTTTCTTTGTGTTTAGTTTTTGGTAGGTTTTCTGTTTCTAGGAGTTTGTTCATTTTATCTACATTATCTAATTTGTTGGTAAATACTTGTTCATAGTACTGTCTTATAATACATTTCATTTTCTCATTTTCTAGAATTAGTAGTAATGTCTTCACTTCCACTTCTGATTTTAGTAATTTAAGTAATTTAAGAAATAAAGGGAGAACTTTTTTCTTAGTCCATCTAGCTAAACATTTGTCAATTTTGTTGATCTTTTCAAATAACCAACTTTTGGTTTCATTGATTTTCTCAAATTTTTTCTTTTTTATTTCATTTATTGCTGCTCTAATCTTTATTTTCTACCTTCTGCTAGCTTTGTTTTTGGTTTGCTTTTCTTCTTCTAGTTTCTTACATTATAAAATTAGGTTGCTGATTTGAGATATTTCTTGTTTTTTAATATATAAGCATTTGTAGCCACAAATTCTCTCCCTAGCACTGCTTTTGCTGTTTTGGTTTGTTATGTTTTTATTTTCACTGGGAAAACTGGTGCATACATATTCATTTACCCTTTTTATTAGATAAACACTATGTCCAAATAAATTATACCCAGATTGGAGGAGATGTAATACATTAAATTATGTTGTAGCCTTGTCTCTCTAGGCTTATTTATGTGTGTCCTATGGATAGGCAAAAGACACACTTGTGAAAGATAATTCAGCTAGTAGTAGACTATCTTTACAACTAGTACATAAAATGAAAGTATTCACAGTTGCCACATTATCCTGTTCTGATATGCAGCCAGAGCAACAATTGCGATTATCTGGGAAGGTTAACTGTATTTAATTGCTCACCCAAGTGGACTCACAATTTTGCCTTGAGGACTGTAATGTAAAAATTCCAGCAGATCCTGTTTATGTGAAATGTTCTGTTCTGGGATTTCATACCAGTTAAAGCACAAATGGATATTTCTACCCTAATGACATAGACCACTTTCTTCTCCCTGGTGATTTGAAACTGTGGAGGCTCTTGAAATTCCTTTAAAAAATTTACCTATAGGGGAGAAATAAAGCCTAACACAAATCATTGATAAATGGAGAGTATGTAACTTGAACAGAAGATGATTTGCAAGTCACATTTTGTAAAATATTACATTAATAATTACTTTAGATTCTGCTCATTATAAGAAGTTGTGGGAAATGGGGATGTGTGAGGAAAAGAACATATATAAGTGAGTAAGTGCCGAAATTTTTAAATAAATGTAGATATGTAAATAGTAAAATATGTGTAAAAATGATTAATATTTAATAAATGGAATAATAAATCATATATAGTAATTGAAATAAATATAGATAAGCTCTTTAAGCTTGCTACCAACACATTTTACCAAAACAATACTGTATAAAATTTTCTTCCAAAATAAGTAAAGTATGTCTGAAATTCATAAAGGAATGAAAATCAAAAAAGCATTGGAAAATAAGTGGATATATCTAAACAAAAATTGATTAAATAAACCAAAAATAATAGTACTATGTAGGTTTAAAATAAAATATAATTAAAATATCTAAACTGTATTATATATAAACCAGAAGGAGTTGTGATTAAAATTAAAATATCTTAAAGTCATTGTGTTTTGGGGGTGGAGGCAAGGATTAAAAGAGAAATTATTGCCTATTTTAAACATTGTAAATTTTCTTTGGTAACTACTAAGTGAGTAGACAATATAAATCCTACCTAATTGAAGAAAACTCTGGAATGTTAAAAAAATTCAATGCAAAAGAAGGCAGGAATAGAGATAATAAAGGCACAGAAAGGCAGTTCAAATTAAAAGCACATAAAAGTGATAAATTAATCCAAATATTACAAAAAATCAAAACGCTTTATTTACAAAAAATATTGTCAGAACAAAAAGAAAAAAGAAAACTCTAAGCTATGTACTACTTACCAAGAGCTATTTAAACATCTAAAGCAATGATAAAACAAACAGTTCAGAGTATAATAATAGAAAAAGTTATGTCAGGCACAACTTAGCAAAAGAAAGCTTTTAATGACATATAAAATATGCATTATGTTTTATTCTAGAAGTCAGAAAACATGCTTGAATCTGGCCTGTTTTCTCTCTGATCTCTTTCTCTCCCTCCCTGACTGTGCCTTTGGGTACAGGACTTTTGGCCCTTGTAGCTTACACTTCCCAGGTTCTGTGTTATCTGATCAAAGGGTAGTACCAGCAGGAGCCTGAAATGGGGAAAAGGGGAAGAGTCAGTGTATTTCTTCTACCCTTGCCTCTGTACCTTGGGGTAAAGACCCTGCCCTCTGTGGCTGCAGCTTTCTCCGGACAGGTCTGTCTGCTCTGGTCTCAGATACCTCCAACTCCCCCTCTCTTTCTTTTCTCCAGTTTCAGCTTAGTAATGATCTTCTTCTGTTGCAAATTTGTAGGCTGCCTCAATATTGCCTGTAGACTTCTCAACTCTCCCATCATCTGTGTAACTAATTCTTGGTGTTAAATTCCATCTGAACTCCTTCAGGTAGTTTATTTCCTAATTGGATCTTAACTCATATTGGGAATCACCATATGCTATAGTTTGAATATTTATGTTCCCTCAAAATTCATATGTTGAAACCCTGACTCCAATATCATGGTATTAGGATATGGGACCTTTCAGAGGTGATTATGTCACTAGAGGGTGGGGCCTGTCTGAATGGAATGAGTGGCCTCAGAAAAGAGGCACAAGGGGGCTCATTTGTCCCTTCTGCTATCCATAAACACAGCAAAAAAACTGTTGTCCATGAATCAGTAAGCAAGCCCTCACCATGCACTGAATTAGCCTTATCTTGGACTTCCCACATTCCAGAACTGTGAGAAATAAATTTGTTTTTTTAATAAGCCACCCAATTTATGACATTTTGTTATAGCAACCCAAAGGGACCAAGACATCATATGAGGATAAATGACGTTTCTCACCAGAAGTGTATAATGATTCTAATTTTATATACACTTTATAACATAATTTCAAAGTATATAAAATAAAAAATTGATAGGATTACAAATAGGTGTAGATAATTCCCCCATCATTCTAGGAGACTTTAACACACACCAAGCAAAGTTTTATCTGAAGTATAACTTTTTCCTGAGCTTATTAACTGTAAATCCTCATTTCTAAGCAAATTGTATACAAGGACAGACTCATCAGCTGAAAAATCGCTCTTGATAATGCACAATTGTTATCCGTGCTACTCATCCTTACTCTATTTAAGCACACATGGAATGCCTACTATGTGCTGCTAGGACACACCTGCAAAAGAAAGAAAATTAAAAACCAATGAAGATCTCCAATTCAGTAGAAATTATAATTGATAGGCAGATAGTAAGGGTAAAAGAGTCCTCGGCAGAGTTTCCCTTTTAATAAAAAGTAGCCCCTAAATCATTTCTTTTCTAACAAAGAGCAGCCTCAAAAGTTGAGCTGCAGACATAGATAAGCAAGCTGGGGGCTTGTAGGGGTGAATGCCAGTAGCTGTGCCAACAGAAAAGGGCTACCTTGGGACCAACTATGTTCAACATGGAGGCTCCATCTTCCCTTTTCTTTGTCACCATGTGTACAGTAAAGAAACAGGCCACATGGCAGTGGCCAGGTAGAGAATCCATCTGCATAATAAAAGACTAGGGCGGGGCGGCCAGATTTTCACATCCTATGCAAATGGCTCACCTAGCCCTAACCAGTTTTTCCTGCCCTATGCAAATGGCGCACATGGCCCAAACAAGCTTTCATGCCCTGTATAGATCAGACACTGCCTCCTCAAACTCATCGATAAAACTCCTTGCATTCCACTGTGGAACTGGCAACCCACTTCTCCCGGACCCCTCTCTGCCGCAGAGAGCTTTTCTTTCTTTCTCCTATTAAACTCCGCCTTGAACCTCACTCTGTGTGTGTCTGCATCTTAGTTTTCCACAGCCCTGAGACAACAAATCTTGGGTATTTACCCCAGAAAATGATGCCACTTTATAATCACTTTATATCATAAATAAATTAGAACCAGAATAATGCAGATATATATATATATAAAGTGCCATGAGTGTGAAACTGCCTGTGAAGGAAAATAAAACTAGGCCCTGATGAATAAAATAAGTTTGCAAGGAGAGAAAGTCAGAAGCATATTTTGACTTTTTAAAATTTATTTATGGAGCACACATTTACCATGTCAGCCACAGTTTCTGGTAATGAGGATATGTGATTTAAAAATACAGCCGTTTCCCTCATGGATTTTGTAGTCCATTGGAGAACCTGAGAAGACTCAGGAAGCACCCCTTACATAGGCTGCAGAAGGAGAAGCTAAACAAGATTCCTAAAAGAGGTGGCATGAAAGACATTCGTTTTTAAAAATCAAGTAGAGTGTTTATCAGAAGAATGGGAGTGGTGGAGGTGGGGGAGAAGGGAAGGACATTGCCCCAAGTGTTCAGGACATACTCTTGCAGAGAGAAACAGTTTTCTTCCTTCCCTTTTTTTCTCTTTTGTCCTTTCTTTCTCCTTTCCTTTCTTCCATCCCTTCCCTCCCTTCCTCTCTCTCCATCTTTCTTTCTTACTTTTCCTCTTTTTGCTTTTCTTCCTTCTCTCCATCCCTTTCCACCCTCTCCTCCCTGTCTCCCTCCCTTTCCTCCCTCTCCTCTTCTCCTCCATCCTTCCCTCCCCCCCACCCCCTCCCCCCTCCCTCCCTCCCTTTCTCACCTTCCTCACCTTCCTCTCTTCCCTCCCTTCCTCCCTCCCCCTCCCTCGCTTTCTTTTTTTCCTTCTCTTTCCTTTCCTCCTTCCCTCCTCCCCACCCCCCTCTCTCTCTCTCTTTTTTTTTTTTTGAGATGGAATCTTGCTCTGTCACCCCGGCTCGAGTGCAGTGGTAGGATCTCAGCTCACTGCAACCTCTGCCTCCTGTGTTCAAGAGATTTCTCCTTGCTCCGCCCAGCTAATTTTTGTAGTTGTACTAGAGATGAAGTTTTGCCATGTTGGCCAGAGTAGTCTCCAACTCCTGACCTCAGGTGATTTGCCCGCCTTGGACTCGCAAAGTGCTGGGATTACATGCGTGAGCCACTGCGCCAGTCTTTCTTGCTCTCTCTGTTTTTTTTTTTTTCCTTTTCCCTCCCTCCCTCCCTCCCTTCTTTCCTTTCTTCCTGCCTGCCTGCCCTCAGTCTCTCTCTCTCTTTTTTTTTTTTTTAGACAGAGTCTCGCTCTGTCGCCAGGCTGGAGTGCAGTGTCACAATCTCCGATCACTGCAAACTCGGGCTCCCTGGTTCAAGAGATTCTCCTGCCTCGGCCTCCCCAGTAGCTGGGAATATAGGCATCTGCCACCAAGCCCAGCTAACTTTTGTATTTTTTTATTTTTATTTATTTATTTTATTTTTTATTTTTTTTGAGACGGAGTCATGCTCTGTTGCCCAGGCTGGAGTGCAGTGGCGTGATCTTGGCTCACTGCAAGCTCCATCTCCCAGGTTCACGCCATTCTCCTGCCTCGGCCTCCTGAGTAGCTGGGACTACAGGCGCTGGCCACTAGGCCGTGATAATTTTTTGCATTTTTAGTAGAGACAGGGCTTCACTGTGTTAGCTGGGATGGTCTCAACTTTTGTATTTTTAGTACAGACGGGGTTTCACCATGTTGGCCAAGATGGTCTAGATCTGACCTCGTGATCCGCTTGCCTCGGCCTCCCAATGTTCTGGGATTACAGGCGAGAGCCACAACGCCCGGCCCTCTCTCTCTTTAATACCTCCTGTATTTCACCACTCTCGCAAAGTGAATACATATATCCAAAAGGTTTACATACAAACAAAAGGTTACCAAGTGTGCAATTTCTGAAGCTACTCCTTTAGAGAAATAATATTTTAAACATATGTGAGGTTCTCACAGAAGGTGAGACAAACATTATATTTCATTTCCTAACTCTGTGTGCAATATTGACAATAAGAAAGATGTATTCAGTTTTACAAGTATTATTGAATTCCTGTTTGATTACTATTATAAGCAGGGGGAAGCATGGGGGTGGGGAAGTCTCCAAGAACTATAGGAATTTCAGCAACATGAACAATCAGCCTATCTTACAGATTCCTGCCTTGCAGTATTTTTTTTTTTCCCCGAAACCCTGTATGGAATGCAATCACCTAGTAGGCTAGAACTAGCTGCAAACAGACCCTAGCAACTTATAGACGAAACCTGAATGAATTTTCCTCATTATCATGCTAAAGCTTCCACCCTGGGAGAAGCTATGGCTTCATTACCATAACTTGCGATTTACCTGCTGGCATCTCTCACTGTACTTCCTTTGTGCTCCTGTCCATGTGATGATGCACCCTCTCCCCTCTCCCCTCTCCATTACTTGGTAAAACACTCCTCACAATTTCTGAAAATATAAGGCTTTACATTAAGTCTATGAAGGGGCACCATTGACAATGACCTAAGTTGCTAATAAATGGTCTGTAATTTATATGAATATTTGATTTTTGCGAAGTTGTTATTATTTTGTTTGCTTATTCTGACAATGACCTAAGTTGCTAATAAATGGTCTATAATTTATATGAATATTTGATTTTTCAGTTATTATTTTGTTTGCTTATTCTGTTTTATTTCAACAGACATCATTTTGTAGCTAATTTAATTCCTTTTACTGCATTTCATTAATACTTAAAAGAAGAAAGAAAGATATTAAGAAATTCTCTGTGTATTTTTATACATGTTTATAGGGTTATCTTTGTACTAAAAATTCCAGAGACATCAAATCTCTTCACACAAATCCAAGGTTACCAAAGCAATAGCATTTACTATTTGAATTAATCCCTTTGAACACACCCTCCAATTCTCTGCCCTAGAAATATTACCCCCTAGAAAAGAACTTAACATTCACATCTTTGACAAAGAGCTGTATCAATGTGTGCTACACTGCATTTTCCTGATAATTCATAAGAAATAGTTTCAGTCAATCAAATTGTAAGTTTAAAAAATTATTTTATAGTTTTCTCCAGAATCTTGACATTTCAGGTATTTGAGACTCCTGCTTTTTTTTTTAATCTGACCTTTTCTACCTAAATATCATATTTTTGCATTGCATTTTGATAACTCAATAACACTTTTAAATGAACATTTCATGCTTTTGACTCTAAAGTATATGGATCAACATGGCAAGAGCAAGTTCCATTTTTTAATTTAAATATTTCCATGGCTTTAAGCAGACTTTAACCTTTACAACAGCCTGGATGCAATTCTGATTAACACCTTCGCTATTTAGCCTGGGGATTCAGTGGAGGTGAGCCCTTTCCCTTGTAGTGAGTATGCAGACTTTTTAATATCTGAACTAATTGAGAAAGAATGAAAATTTTTACAGGCAATTTTTTTTTATTCAACTTGAAAATGTCCTTGTTGCTCTACATTGGTATATATATATATATACACACACACACACACACACAATATTTATATAAACAATATAGAGATAGAGAAACTATCAAACTGAATGCTAGAAAAAAATGAACTTTCATTAGGTAATAAAATAATATGTAGTAATATTTGTGCTTTTCAGTATGAATGTTTACCCCTGATAACTGTATAGTGACAGTTTCCAGAGAAGATTTATATACCTTATATTGCCAGAAAACAAAGTACAAAATAGGCATTATTCCATTATTTTGAGTAAATATTGTCAGAGCTATAAAGTCTGTTGCCCAATCTCACAAGAAAAATTAACTACAATTATTACAGTAGTTTTTTAGTCAAAATTTTACTGCTGAAGTAATTTTATTACATCCATGTTGTATTAACCTTGCTGTTCCGTACATATTTGCCATCAGAGAATCAGCCTCTTTTCGTGAATGAGGAAAATATTTTTTAAACGTTTATGCTGTGTGGCTTCAGAAAGCTTAGAGTTCATATCGAGTTCCAATATGTAAGTATTTCTGAACCAAAATCTTACAGTCACTAGTGAAAGGACCCTGGTTCGTATCCCGGCCTCAGTAGGTTGCCTAGCTACATGCTTTCCTGGCCTGACACCAGCCTGCCCCTAATTCTTCACTGCAAACATGGGAACAGATTTCTTCTTCAATTCTACAAAACTCTGCTTAGTCCCAGCTGTAACTCTGAGCCAAACCTCAGTGAAAGCTGGGAGATAGCAGATAGAAATTACAATTCAGAAAAGAAAATGTTAGAGCCATACAGGGACCATAAATTCGCCTGGATACCACAACTGACGACTCTTTACAGGGTGAATCTTCTGTCTCTCTCACCTTATTGTCCATTCTCCTGCTGTCAGCTGGCAAAGACCAGTTTATCTCCCTCAGTGGCCATATTCTGAACCTGACTTCTACTTTCATGTTCTCTAGATTGCTGCAGTGATGGAGTTAAATGTTATTTTCTATTCCCAGGCTCTTGCCCACCTCCAATCAAAATTTTAATAAAATTCAGAAATGCAAATAATACACAATCAAGACAAACTTTTATATTATTGTAAAGAGTAGTTTAGCTTGAATTACTGCTTAACAGCTTGCAATTTGGCTTTCTTTTTGCAAAAGAAAAATGCCCACTAATGCTGTCCATTAGTTTAAAGAAAAACAGTTTTTGTATGAAAAAGGATCGAAAACTGCTGAGAGCTTTGAAATATTGTATTTTACCCTTTGTGGGAGAGACTGGCAGCTGGTCGCCAAATTCATTCCCTTTGTTTTGAGCACACATTTACCGGCCTCCTTTGCACTTAGATGTGAGCCAATGAAATGTGAGCAAAAGTAATAAACACTACTTTTAGGTCATACTAAGTCTTTCATTCATAATTATCCATTCTTTCTCCTTCTGGAGTTAAAAGTGTTTCTTAACCTCTCTAAACTGCCATTCCTCATAGAATGGTTATGATAACATTAACTCATGATTGTGATAAATGAGGTGAAGGAATGTATAACATTTCCCTCAACTATTGGTACGGGGTAAATAAAAAATGGTACTGTTCATCCTTCAATCTAGTATCTTTCCTCAGTTTGTTTCCTCTTGACCTCTGATATAGTTTATATTTGTCTTCTCCAAATCTCGTGTTGAAATTTGATCCTGATGTTGGAGGTGGGGACTGGTGCAAGGTGTTTGGGTCATGGGGGTGGATCCCTCATAAATGGCTTGGTACCCACCCCATGGTAATGAGTGAGGTCTGGCTGTATTAGTTCAGGCAGAGCTGGTTGTTTAAAAGAGCATGGCACCCCATCCCTCACTCTCTTTATTTTCTCCTCTCTCACCACGTGATGCCTGGTGATGCCCTTTCCATTCCACTAAGATTGGAAGCTTTCTGCCATCCTTACCAGAAACAAATGCTGGTGCTTTGCTTCTTGTATGGCCCGAAGAATAATAAGCCAAATAAACTTCTTTTTGTTATAAATTACCCAGCCTCAGATATTCCTTTATAACAATGCACAATTTACTAAGAAAACTTTTCAGAAACACTCAAAAGTAGTGACTCCTTTTGGACTGTCCTCTTCTTTTCCTTTTTCTCCTCACTATGTTGCTCAGGCTGGAGTGCAGTGGCAGGATCTCTGTTCACTGCAGCCTCCGTCTCCTGGATTCTAATGAGCCTTCACCTCAGGCTCCCAATTAGCTGGAACTACAGGTGCATGTCACCATAACCAGCTAAGTTTTTTGTATTTTTAGTAGAGACAGGGTTTTGCCTTGTTGTCCAGGTTGGACTCAAACTCCTGGACTCAAGTGACCCACCTGCCTCGGTCTCCCAAAGTGCTGGGACTACAAGCTTGAGCCACCACACCTGTCCTTCTCTGGTTTTTTGACAGTCTGCTTGTTCTCTTCCTGCCTTCTTGACCACCCTTTTTTTTAAAATGTATTTCTTTTTCCCCCCTTTAAGACTTAAATATAGAAATTCCCTAAAGATTTGTTCCTGAATCTCCACTTATTGTTCATTGACTTGAGAAATGTCATCTCCTCTACTAGCCTCTTTCACCTCCCTTTACATAGTCTTCAAATCTTCATGTTTATCTCTGACTTTTTTTCTTGAGCTCCAGTTCTTCATTTTTAACAAGTACCAAAATTTTAGACATGCATATTATTCCCACCAATTTGCAGCATTCTTGACTTTTTCACCTTTTATATTTAATCGTGTCTTCTGAGGTGAAAAATTTTGTAATTTCTGAACTTTGACATTCAACCTACACTCTACATTGCTGCTTTTATCATTTTAGTTCAGGTCCTCCCTACTTTAAAAGTAAAATGTGGCTGGGAGCAGTGGCTCACACCTGTAATCCCAGCACTTTGGGAGGCTGAGACAGGTCGATCACCCGAGGTCAGAGGTTCAAGATTAGCCTGGCCAATATAGTGAAACCTTGTCTTTACTAAAAATACAAAAATTAGCTGGGCATGGTGGCAGGTGCCTGTAATCCTAGGTACTTGGGAGGCTGAGGCAGAGGAATCGCTTGAACCCTGGAGGTGGAGGTTACAGAGAGCCGAGATCATTCCATTGCACTCCAGCCTGAGCGACAAGAGAGAAACTCCATCTCAAAAAAACAAAGAAAGAAAGAAAATAAAATACAAGTAAAATGGTGTCATTTCCTTCGGCCCTGTTTCAATTTAGACCAATACATCTGAAGCTCATATGTTAGGAAACATAATTGAATCTCTATTGTCTGATGTAGTGGGGTTTAATGCCCATAAAAGTAGGCACATAAAGTACATTGCCAGAGCAATTAAGTGGAAACTGGCAAGCTGTATTCCTTATTCAAAAGGTCAGCTCAAGTCAGCTTCACTGAGTGCTGTCATTAATGAATGCTGGCTAACTGTTATAATACCTTCAAGTTATCTTTCACTTGAGGAGAAGACAGAAGTTCACATTTTATATTATAATTCGCAATTTTAAAATATTGCCATCATGTAAAAATATTTTAAAGCATGATTTTCGGCAAACAAAATGTATTTTGGGACTGAAAGGAACGTGCTGGTGACTAGTTTGAGATCTCATCAAATGTTTAAAAGGAAACAAACCCTGAAATGTGCAATAACTTCTTATGAAGAAAGTGCCCTGAAACCTGTTGTACATGCTCAATTCTCAGCAGCCCTAGCTGTAAGATGATCACTTACCTCATACGCATTCAGTGTATGCCTTACCCTGTCTGGGAAGCACTAGTTAACATGCTTTTTAATGTGACACTCAACATCTTTCATAAGTCCTATTTAACTATCCTTTCCTGAAAGCACTCTTCACGAGCCCTCACTCCAGTCCATCTAAACTTATTGATCCTCCAGAAACACATCTCAAAGTTTCCTGAAATTTTTCATTTACTTATTCTGGTTCCTCAGTGTGGAATTACTTCCATTCCTCATTGATGTATTTTCCATCAATTCTAAGAGAAATTGCTTTACATTTTCTAAAAGCCCAGAATTTATTTCATATATTATTATTATGCTTTCTTTATTGTGTACATATGTGATTGGGTCATTATACAAATTGCTTCTTTTCCCCTTTTTAACTCTATGGGAATAGTTGTATCTTCTTGACCATTAACTAATGTTTTTATTTGGGGTTATAAATATGCTTAGAACTAGAACTATTTAATTTATATTTTCTCTAAGCAGCAGTTAGAATCCTGATATAGACTATTATTTCTCAACAGAAGTGAAACAAATTAATCCAGCAAGTGACATTTTCTATGGCATGTTTTATGCCCAGCTTGTCACTAGTAATTGAAACAGAAAGTAGAGTGGTTTTAAACCTTACTGATAGGATATCACTTTACTGTGGTTTGTCAATTTCTGCTTCTCGTCCTCTTTCTGAACAGTTTGTGATTCAGATAAGGAACCAAAGTTTAGTTGGAAAAATACTGTGGATTAGTTCAGGTACAGGAGTGACAGAATAGAGATGAAACCTGTGATAATGAAACTTGCAATTTTTAGGGATACTTTTGATCTTCTCCTCCTAACTTGGACTGTTTTATGTACATTTCACAAAGACAGGCAGTTTTTTAAATCTCATTTTATGTGGCCTCAGTTTCTACAAAGAGTGCTATAAAATTGTCAAGTCTCTGTTAACAAACCTTTTCTAAACTACAATTTGTCTATGTATGCATGGTCACTAAACTAATAAACACAAATGTTTATTAGAATATTTAATAGAAATGTGTCAATAAAACCTCTGATCCATTTCCTAGAATATTTCAGGTTAAATGTAATTTTCTCCCACTAAGATATCTTATAATTTTTTGTCTTTTTACTCATGCCACATTTGTTTATATATATTAACATTCTTTTTCTCAGAGTAGGAATGAGCGATTTTCATGAAGACATGTGCAAGTTTAGGCCCTGAGAAGCAAGTTCCAATATGGGGGAGAAAACATTCAAAAGCTTTAATGGGGAAAATACTTGTGAGGATAAATTCAAAGGTTAGAGTGGGGTGGTGCTGGGAAAGCTGTTAGACCACAAAGCAGGTCTGACATGTGAAAAAGAAGGGGAAGTAAAGAAGTTAAACTGGAAGAGCTTTAGGTTGCAATGTAGTTCCAGGGTATTTGGCAAAGCTTTTGGGGTTCTTCAAGCCACAGGTCCCTGTTAGAGGAGTCCTGCATCTCCAAGGAATGGACTTGCCTCAGTTTCCCTGTTGTGCTCAGTCAAAGGGAGAGTTGCCACACCCCAGATGTGTGAATGGATCTTGGAATCCAGCAGCTGGGGCTTTGATCAATAATACTGTAATGTCAGATAATGGAGAAAGCATTTTTATGGCATCTACAGAACCCAAATGAAAAACATTTCATTAAAAGATAAAATGAGAAGTTATACATACATTTGTCTTGAGTTAGAGAAATGGGGAGTTATACATACACTTGCTCTCGAGTTAAAGAATTACATGGAAGCTTTCTCACACCATTTAGATATTGTATATATGTTTGTATTATACTATTGTTTTTGTTAGAATATCCCATTAGTTTTTTTCCTTAGAAAGTATATTACAATAGTTAAAATGAACTGACCCTTCATGCCTGTCTTTGAGGGCAGATAAGAACAAGGTTGGACAGGTATTATCGTGAACCACAGCAACCACTAGGGAAAGAGCTTCAAAGGATAGATTGGAAGGTGTCTTTTTAAAAGAAGTAATGGTACCAAATTGAGCCTTAAATTCTGCTGCAAAGAAAAAAAAAGAGGAACAAGAACATAGCCTGGTCTAAAAAATAGCAAAATGCCTCCAGTAAATGTGTGGTTGGTTCTGCGATAATTCCTGAAAAAAGTCAAGTCTTTCAAGAACTGCCTGTCATTTGTTAGATGCCATGTCAGGCCCTTATAAACTATCGCCTGAGAAGACCAGTTGTTCTCTCAGAAATCTTAGAGTTTTACTAGGCAGAGTTTGGAGTCTTGTCTCTTAAAAACTGAAAGTTGTGAATTTTTGGCTCTAATTTGTAAACTTAAATAAAAATTTAATGAGCTAATGGCAAAATAATACACTTAAGAGACACAATTAGTGGTGTGTGGCCAGTGATGAAATGGTGGCGATTACATACAAGAGACATATGTTTATATTTTTTGCCAAATGTGTCATAAGTTGTGTTTGTGGCAAAGACAAGCTGGTGTTTCCACTAGAAATTAGAAATGCCTCACACTCCTGAGTTCTTTATATCATCAAAGAAGAAACACATTATTTAATCCTGATTATGGTATAAGTAACAGTATAGTTATTTTTCTTATCCATATTTGCTATGTATCATTTACTAGAATCCATTGCATTATGTATTTGATATATTGATATTCATATGGTCATATCTACTTCCAAACATTGTCCCAGGTTGTATGTAGCGCCCTAAGCCACTGGTGACTTTTTTTTTTTTTTTTTTTCTGTCTGAGACAGGGTCTCACTTTCTCACTCAGGCTGGAGTGCAGTGGCATGATCTTGACTCACTGCAGCCTCAACCTCATGGGCTCAAGGGACTCTCCCACCTCCGCCTCCCTAGTAACTGGGACTACAGGCACATGTCACCTCACCCAGCTAATTTATGTATTTTTTGTAGAGAGAGGGTTGCGCCATGGTTGCCCAGGTTGGTCTCGAACTCCTGAGCTCAAGCAATCCACTCACCTTGGCCTCCCAAACTGCTGGAACTTCTGGCGTGTGCCACTATGTCCAGCCCCCTAGTGACATTTTAAATGCTGATTCAGCCATTGATGTGAACTATCACTGTAGACCATGAGTCCATATGAGAAAGTAAACATCAGCAAAATAAGATTATCCTAAGGAGGCCGGGCCCGGTGGCTCATGCCTATAATCCCAGCACTTTGGGAAACTGAGGTAGGCAGATTACTTGAGGTCAGGAGTTCGAGACCAGCCTGGCCAACATAGTGAAACCCCGTCTCTACTAAAAATACAAAAATTAGCTGGGCATGGTGACAGGTGCCTGTAATCCCAGCTACTTGGAAGGCAGAGGCAGGGTAGTCTCTTGAACCCAGGAGACGGAGGTTGCAGTGAGCCAAGACTGCGCCACTGCACTCCAGGCTGGGCAACAGAGCGAGACTCCGTCTGAAAAAAAAAAAAAAAAAAAATTATCCTAAGCAAACATGAAAATCTTTTCTCTTAGGAAGGGTTCTTGATTTTTTTTTTTCTTGAAGTAGAAGCTGTTGTAATGATAGGTAGACAATCAACTGGGCTTACAATGTGGGCTTGACTGTAGGTGCAATATCTGTCACACTGACCTTTGCATTTACTGTATTTCACCAATGAACAAAAAGTGTTCCAGCACCAGGAGCTGGTTGGAGACACCTACTATTTTAATAATACACGTATATTAATCAGGGATGTAGCAAATTGGTAATGACTCTTGAAGTTGAAAATTTTATAATTTACATTTGGGACAGGATTAAAAGAGAAAGGTAGTGATATAATTACAAGCTACATAGCTCTCCTTTCCATCTTTTGCCAACAATTATCGACAATCTTTAAAAGGAATTAGTTAGATTTTCCAGTGGAAACAGTTTTAGTTCAATAAATGCCATTTTCCATCTAATTATAGTTAATAATAATAGCTGAGATTTACCAAGATTTAGGTAGGTACTAGCATATCCTAATAACTTTACATAAATTTATAGATTTGATACTTAACATACTTTCTAATTTTGTCCATTTTGGGTGGGGGTTGGGGGTGAGGAGATTGAAATACAAAGAAATTCAATGCCTTGACTAGGGTCCTGTTAGCAATGGGATCAGGAGTTCAAACAAAACAATCTGTCTCCAGAGCCCATGTGCTCAACCACTTATTTCCCTCCCTCTCTTGTTGCTACTGAGAGAATAACTCCTATTGAGAAAGGGTCTTATGACACTTTTAAGACTAACCTTTAAGAAAATTTCAGAAGAAATTCTTGAATTTAGTAAAATATTGTACAAGATAGACTTAAAGCTACCTTTAAAGTTTTAAGTTATAAGACTTTGGAAATACTTGCCTTTATGCACTACAGAGAAAGAGCCCATTCCAGTTCCTCCTCTCTGCTTTGCAAACTCTGTTTTTTGCTCACTTTTCACATAATTACTGCAAATCCTCTCCCTGGCAGATGCAGTTTCTCACTCTACACTATCACACATACTTTAGCCTGATGCTTACTTCTTACCTTGCTATAATCCCAGTGAATTAGAATTTTGATCTGATGTGCTTTGAAAGGAGCAGATAGATAGAAAAGGGAGAAATGAGAAAGAAAAGAAAAATTTAAAAAGCACATCATTATTTTTGGATACTACATCTGCCTGTTGCCAGCTTAGAATTATGAAATATAATGAAGATGTAAAGGTCTTGACTTGTATTTCTCAATTTATTCTTAAACTTCTTTATTCATTTATCTCATTGCAGTCCTTGATAACCTTGAGCAGCAAAAATGAGGAGAATGCAAACAGAAGGCTAAGAGAAAAGAAACCTTTTCTAACCACTGTTCCTTAATTTCCCAGGATCCACATTCTCATCCTACCATTCCTTTAATTGTTTTCCTTTTACACACTTTATGTATTAAATGAAGTCTTATGAACTCACTGGGGAAACTAATCACTATTTTCAAATAAATATATTCTTAGCTCAAAACTTCATTTTCAAACATAACCAGTTAAGTTGAGAACAGATTACAGCTAAACAGATTTTATACACACACACACACATACACACACACACACACACACACACTCTGGATTTATTGTATTTATGCGGTGTAATCATCATCTTGTATCTAAGGTACTCTGATCCTGATATCTTGGAGGAAAAATGAAATATGAATTTGGAGATAGGAGATTGTTGGTTTTGTATTTATATTACCTAAAACAACTCATGTAGAACTGGTAAGAAATCATGACTTAGAAGTTGCTTATGCTCACATTTGTTCTTTTTTTTTAGTTTCATATAAAACAATATAGGGAGAGAGATAGTGCAAGATAGCCAAATAGCAGCCTACAATGATTACCCCCTCTGCAGAAACACCAAATTGAATAACTATCCACACAAAAAACACCTCCATAAGAACTAAAAATCAGGTGAGTGATCACAGTACCTGTTTATAACATCATATTAAGGAAGGAGGCACAAAAGAGTGTAGGAAAGACAGTCTTGAATTGCTGACACCACCATTTTCCCATTCCCCAGTAGCAACAACGGCTGACTGGCTTGGAGAGATACCTGTGCATTTAGGGAAGGGACAGCACATTGATTGTGGAACTTGGCATTGTAACTCAGTGCTGCCCTGTCACAGTCAAAAGCAGCACAGGGCAGAACTCGGCCAGTGCCCATGGAAGGAGCATTAAGTCCAGCCCTAGCCAGAGGCAAATAGTCTATCTCAGGATTGGAACCTGAGCCCTGGTAAGCCCTGCCACTGTGGGGAAAAGTGCTCTGGAGACCTAATTAACTTGAAAGACAGCCTAGGTCACAGGACTGCAATTCCTGGGCAAGACCTTGTACTGTGTTGGGCTCAGAACCAGTGGAATTGGGGTGAACATGACCTTGCAAGACACCAGCTGGAGCTTCCAAGGGAGTGCTTGCATTAGCCCTCCTTCAACCCCAGGCACTGCAGCTCATACTTCAGGAGGGGACTCCTGAAATCATTCCTCCTAATTAGGAGGAATTTGGTAAACTATTCAAATACATGGAAATTAAATACTGTGCTCCTGAATTACCAGTGGGTCAACGAAGAGATTAAGAAGGAAATTAAAAAATTTCTTGAAAGAAATAAAGATGGAAACATAACATACCAAAACCTATAGGAGCAGTACTAAGAGGAAAGATTATAGCAATAAGTACCTAAAAGCAAAAAAGTAAAAAAAAAAAAAAAAAAAAAAAAAAAAAAAAAAAAAAAAAAACTTTCAATAAACAACCTAATGATACATCTTAAAAAATTAGATAGGTGAATGCAAACCAAACCCAAAATTAGCAGAAGAAAAGGAATAGTAAAGTCAGAGGATAAATAAATGAAATTGAAACAAACAATACAAAAGATCAATAAAATGAAAAGTTTTTTTTTAAAAAAAGATAAACAAAATTGACGTTTAGCCTAACTGGGAAAAGCAGAGAGAAGACCCAACTAGAAGAGAAAAAGAAGACATTACAACCAATAACACAAATTCAAAGGACCATTAGAAGCTACCAGAGGCAACTATATACTACTAAACTGGAAAACCTAGAGGTAACAGATACATACAACCTACCAAGATCAAGCCATGAAGAAATCCAAAACCTGAACAGAACACTAACAGGTAATGAGATCAAAGCTGAAATAAAATATCTCCCAGCAAAGAAAAGCCTAGGAACTGATGGCTTATCTGCTGAATATTACCAAACATTTTAAAAATACCAATTCTCCTCAAACTATCCCAAAAAATAGGGGAAGAGGGAATGCTTCCAAACTCATTCTATGAGGCCTGTCTTACCCTGATACCAAAACCAGGGAAAGATATCAAGGAAAGAAAACTACAGGTCAAGATTCCCGATGAATATTGATGCAAAAATCCTTAACAAAATACAAGCAATCCAGATTTAAAAATACATTTAAAAGATCACTCATCATGACCAAGTGGGATTTATTGCAAGGATGGTTCAACATATACAAATCAGTGTGATACCTCATATCAACAGAATGAAAAACAAAAAACATATGATAATTTCAGTTGATGCTAAAAAAGCACTTAGTAAAATTCATCATCTCTTAATGATAAAAACCCCCAAATAACTGGGAATAGAAAGAACATAGGTCAATACAATAAAAGCTGTATATGACAGATCCACCGGTGGTATCATACTGAATAGGGAAAAACTGGAAACCTTTGATCTAAGATCTGGTAGATGAAAATGATGCCCACTTTCACCAGTTATTCAACATAGTACTGGAAGTCCTGGCTAGAGCAATCAGATTAAAGAAAGAAATAAAGGGCATCCAAATTAGAAAGGAAGCCATATTATCCGGTGTGCAAATGGTATGATCTTATATCTGAAAAAAAAACAACTAAAGGCTTCACCAAAATAACTATTAGAAATGATAAACAAATTCAGTAAAGTTGCAGGATACAAAATCAACATACCCAAATCAGTAGCATTTCTATATGCCAACAATGAACAATTTGAAAAAGGAATCAAGAAAGTAATCCCATTTATAATAGCTACAAACAAAATAGCAGAATATATAAGGAGCTCGAACAAGTCAGTAGAAAAATATAATCCGATTAAAAAATGGGCAAAAAGTCATAAAAAAAATAAGATCATGCCTTTTGCAGGAACATAGGTGGAATTGGAAGCCATTGTCTTTAGCAAACACAGGAACAGAAAACCAAATACCCACATGTTCTCACTGATAAGTGGGAGCCAAATGATGAGAACACATGAACACATAGAAGAGAACACCACACATTGGAGTCTACAGGAGGGTGGAGGGTTAAGTGTGGGCGGAGGGAGAGTCAGGAAAAATAGCTACTGGGTACTAGGTTTAATACCTGGGTGATGAAATAATCTGTACAAGAAACCCCCATGACACAAGTTTACCTATATAACAAACCTGCACATGCACCCCTAAACTTAAAAGTTAAATAAAAAAATTAAAATTAAAAAATTAAAAATGGACAAAAGATATAAGTAGACATTTCTCAAAAGAAGATTTACAAATGGCAAACGGGTATATAAAAAGGTGTTCAATATCATTGACCATCAGATAAATGCAAATAAAAACTACAATGAAATGGCCAGGCACGGTGGCTCATGCCTGTAATCCCAGCACTTTGGGAGGCCCAGTCAGGCAGATCATGAGGTCAGGAGATGGAGACCATCCTGGCTAACACAGTGAAACCCCGTCTCTACTAAAAATACAAAAAATTAGCCGGGCGTGGTGGTGGGTGCCTGTGGTCCCAGCTGCTCTGGAGGCTGAGGCAGGAGAATGGCGTGAACTCGGAAGGTGGAGCTTGCAGTGAGCCGAGATCGCGCCACTGCACTCCAGCCTGGGCGACAGAGAGAGACTCTGTCTCGAACAAAACAGAACAAAACAAAAAACAAAAACAAACACAACAAAACAAACTACGGTGAAATATCATTTCACCCCAGTTAAAATAGCTTTTATCCAAAAGATAAGCAATAATGAATGCTGGCATGGACTTGCATAAAAGGGAACCCTGTACACTGTTGAGGGGAATAAGTTGGTACAACCACCGCGGAGAACAGTTGGGAGGTTCCTCAAAATCTAAAAATGAAACTGGCATGTGATCCAACAATCTTTCTGCTAGGTATACCCAAAAGAAACGAAATCAGTATATCAAAGAAATATCTGGACTCCCATGTTTATTGCAGGACTTTACAATAGGCAAGATTTGGAAGAAAGCTGTATCCACCAACAGATGAACGAATACAGAAAATGTGGTACATATATGCAATGGAATACTGTTCAACTATAAAAAGGAATGAGATCTTGTCATTTGCAGCAACATAGATGGAACTGGAGGACATTACATTAAGTGAAACAAGCCAGGCACAGAAAGATAATCTTCTTATGTTCTCATTTATTTGTAGAAGCTAAAATTAAAACAATTGAAATTATGGAGATAGAGAGTAGAATGATGTTTACCAGAGGGTGGGAAGCATAGTAGGGGGCAGGGAAGTGGGGATGGTTAATGGGCACAAAAATATAGTTAGATGGAATGAATAAGATCTAGTACTTGATAGCACAACGGGTAACTATAGCCAACAATAACTTATTGTACATTTTTAAATAACTAAAAGAGTATAATAGTTTTTGTAACACAAAGAAAGGATAAATGCATTTACCCCAATGTGATTATCACACATTGTATGCCTGTATACAAATATCTCATATACTCGGTAAATATATACACATCCTATATGCCCATAAAAAATTAAAAGTACTGAAAAGTTATGAGGAAAAATTTACAAAATACATAACAGAGGAATTGCTTGGTGAGATTTAACAAATAGAAATTCTTGTTGGACAGGAGAAAACACATCCATCAGAAAGACCTTTTCTCCCAGTTGGAATACTCCTTTCTACTGGAACCACAGTATCATGAACATTGATCTCATTTTGAGGCAGAATGTAATCTTTTGATTCGGGAATTTCCACATACTAATGTATTTGGCAAAGAATGGGAACAGGATACAACCGAAGTTTTGTTTTCAAGTGTGTTGCTAGTGAATGTTGGGTTATTTCACTAAGTGAACTTTTTATCTGTAAGCCTTGATTCTCAGAGAAATAATCCAGCTGAAAGAGACCAAAGTAGAAATGTTTGCAAAGAATTATGTAATATTTGAGCTGAGAAGAAATATCTTGTAGCTATTAGCTCCTATTAAACAGGCAAGAAAATCAACACCCAAAGACAGCAATTTATTTATGTTTTTGTTGCTAATTATCACAAATCTGGGCATCTAAAAGATAAGATTAATGCGGTTACTTTCCTAAAAATTAAAAACTCTGTAATAACAGAAAGGTGAAATCACAATAAAAGTTAAAAGATAAATGACCAATAGGACAAATATTAACAACATATAAGGAAAAGAAGGTCTACTATAGAAAGAATAGTGCAAATGAATAATAGGTTAAAAATCATATATAAATGAATGATTGAACAGGAACAGATACCTAACAGTAGAACAAATTAAATAACCAATTAACCTGTGGAAAACGTATTTATTATTACAAAAATGTAAATTAAAATAAAATAAATATCTGTCAATCTATCAAATTGAAGATATTTAAAAGTTGGGTAGCAACCATAGTTAAGGATTGTGAGGAAAGATAATCAGTGGTGTACAGGAGATAGCTTCACCAGCTCAAAGGAACGAATGTGTTGATTTTCATCCAACTACGAGTTTAGTAACATTGTGTTGGTAGCTTGAAATTGGTGATGGCTGGTATATTTATACCATGGAAATTGTCAATTACTACCAATAAGGGCTTTTAAAATTTCAAGCCAGAGAACCAGTTGTTAAGCATTTGTTAGCACAATACTATCTATACTCACTCTTTAAGATGATAATTTAATTGAAGCAAGCTCCATTAAGAGGGCTACTTTGGAATTTATAACTAAATTTTAATGTATACATATTAACTTAGCCATTTTATTCTTATAAATGTATCCTTCAAATATATCTACAGTGTATATTTGTAGAATTTGTGCAAATCTCTACAAAGATGAGCATAGTGCTTTGTTTGTAAAAGCCACAAAAAAATGGAAACAAACTACATGTTCAAGTAATAAAAACATACAAAAATTATGAACAGCTAAATGAAGGGAGTTTTTCAGTTAATAATATAAAGTGCTGCGTATAACAATATGCTAACATACGCCAAGTATTCTTAGAAATGAAAAAATTAAGTTACATAACAGTAGGCATAATATGATTTTTTGGGTTAATAAAATTGGGAAGCAAAAAAAAATTTCAAATATCAAAAAGATATTTGAAAGGCACAAAAAAGTGTTAATATTGTTTGCCTCTGGTTAGTGAGACTACATTTCTGGAAAAAAATACACACGCACACACATACACACATGTATACATATGTGTACACATGTAATATATGGAATTACATGTGTATATTTATGTTTGTATGTACATGTGTGTATGTGAGAAGAGTATACATACTAATATATAACTATATATAATAATATATAATATCTAACTGTATATGCAAATGTATATACAGTGTATAAATATATATAATTTAAATTATTTGCTTCCTGATTTAAATTTTTAATTTCAACAGTTTTTAAGGGAAAAGAGTTTTATATAAGAATTAAATAGGATTATGGCCTCAACTTTGAGTAAAGTATTATAGTAGTGCCTGATTGCCCAGTAGGTGCTAGAGTGGGAGGCCATGCTGCCAGAAGCTTAATCTGAAAGTAGAGACATTATTACTTGCAATCAACCTGGGAAAAGAAATGGTAAGCACTCAGAAATCTCAGAACACCTGCTTCAGACTGGGATATGGAGAAATTTGTTATCTCCCTTAATAGAGACTGTATGATGGGATAGCAAGTATGGTTTATTGGGCTTGTCTTGAGTATAGAGAGTAAACTTCCACATCTATGTTTTTCTAGCAACAGTATAAATAATTACAATATTTTGGAAAACTATTTGGAAATTTTAAGTGCAAGGAAAGTTTTAGTACTGATTGGCCCAGGATTTCTCTTTCAAGTATATTAAATAAGCTGAAACAAAGAGTAAGCTATGGCACAAAGGTGTTCAATCATAACAATATTTATTTTAATGAAAAAATTAACAGTTTAATTGTTCAGCATTTCTTAATTGTAAGCAAAATATATATACAATCAATGGAACAAAATGCAGTAATTAAAAATTATCACTATAAAGATCATAGTTACACGCTACTAGACGTTTCTTGTATATTTCAGGGCAAGTTCTGACTCAACTTGATGGAAGTGAACAAATCTGATCCTTACCAAGTGTTGCTTACTTCAAAAAATGGCACCATCATTCACAAGTTTGCAAAACCTTGGTGTTACATTTTCATCTTGCCCTACCCCCAGCCTCTTGAACATCCAATCCATTGCTATATTGATTAGTGTTATCTACTAAGTATTTCTCAGACCCATACACCTTTCTCCCAGTTTGCAACCAACTTAGCCCAACTATGATATCATCTCATTTGGACGATTGTAACAGCTTTCTAACTGGTCTCTTAATATGTCAGTGCCTACGGATCTATTCTCCACATGTAACTGCAAGATCTTTTTAAAACAATAATCTAATGAAATCCCCTTATTGTTCTTGGATTTAAATCAAATAAACAAATAACTGTACATGCTCATATTCTCTGCCACTATGGATTATGCTGAAGTTATTTGTTTCGTCACTTTAACCTAGGCAATTCCTATTCATCTTTCAGCTCTCACTTCAGCATGATTTTGTAGGGGAAGCTCCATATTACTTTTCTTACTAGGACAGATCACACCACCTTTGACTCTTTTTGAGGGTCCTTGCCACAGCTGCAGTATTATAGCTGTTTGTAAGAATTTTGTGTCTGTTTGCCTTTTATACTAAATTGTCTGTTCTATGAGAGCAGAGATGGTGTGGATTCTGCTGATTATTTTATCCCCCAATCACTACCAGAATATCAGAATGTAATGGACAGTCAAGAAGCACTTTTTTCCTATATGGAATGATAAATAAATTAAAAAGTGAATGATGCAAAAATTATGTAAAGTAAAAGTGAAATATAATTAACTGAAAAAATAGGATACAAATTTAAACCTGGTAGGTTTATATTTAAAAAAATATATAGACAAAAGATTGTGTGGTTTTGTATGAATTACTAGAGAAGATGATTTTGATAGTACCAGCTCATATTTATTGTGTCTGACTTTATTCCAGGTGATGCACAAAAGTACATTTTATGCACTATCTTATGTATTCTCATTATATTATCGTGCTATTGAAGCTACTAAGCTATAAAATTGTCAGATTACTGAACTTAAATTACACAGCTCATAGTGAATCTGTACCCAAACCCAGGTTGTTCTGACTTCAGGGATCCTGTTTTTAATTAGTGCTACACTGAATTTCATAATTAAGGTGCTGATATTATGGGCATCTTTAATCCCCATGGTTTCTCAGGAATTTCAGAGGTAGTCTTCATGACAATGGTAATCAATTGTCATTGAGGTTCCTCTCATCCTTAATCAATGTCTATTGTTGCCTTGTCGCTCCAAATGAGGCCACATAATTAAATAAATGAAATATTTGTCCCTTGGAGCTTTTGCAATCATGATCATATTACAAAATAAAGTTATTTTGTTCGGTATAGGTTCAATTTGTATAAAAAGCAAAAATGGGAATTTACTATTTTTATTTTTGGAAACAAGTTATAGCAGTGAGGCTGAGGTGTAGAGATTTTCTTTGGGTTTGCAGTTACGGACATCTTTCAAATTATTTAAAGGGTATTTTGGCACCTAATTGGTCAGTTAAATATTTGCAAATAAAAAAAGCTTTTTGTATCCTTGACTTATCTTTTTTTTTTTTTTTTTTAAGAAAGATGTCTCAATTCTCACATTTTGTAATACTCTTAGCTGGAGCATTGTTTATATATCCTTTAGCATTCAGAAAAGTACATTTTGAGTCCATGGGTGGGGGCAAGCCTGTGTATGTATGTGTGTGTTGGGGTATAGCTGGGAGTAGAATAGAGAGAATCTGTTCATTTGCATGGTCAAATTGCTTACTGAGACTTTTATTTCACCAGCTGTATCAAATTTGTGATGTACTCAAAGTTTTTTTTTTCCTCTGAGATTGTAAAACTACAAAAAGGCATACAATGTATGCATTGCTGATGTTAGTAAACATGATTTAATGAATTGGACAGTTCCTCAATGACATTGTACCTACCACACTCAATGAGGAGAAACATGACTGTCAGATCTGTGTTGAAAAGCATTGGTCACACTCAGTGAATCCACTTAAGGGTACACATTTTACTTATATTTATCTGGGTGCTACTTAAGTAGCTACACTTTGATTAAGTAAAATTGGTCTCTCTATTGGACCAATGTATAGCATGAATTTCAAAAGGCTGGAAACATTGACATTTTCTACTGTAAATAAATAATATACCTTATAATTGAGAAACTCATTTTTTTGGTTAATCCCTGTGTGATATAGTATTGAAATAATTAAATATGTTTTTAAGCAATAAATTTTGGCAACCTATCTTTACTACTATATAGAAACATCAATCTATTATGCATTACCAAAAAGATTCAGTTTAGATACTGTAGAAAAGAAAAAGTGCAAACAAGTTTGCAGGCATGCACACGTGCACATGTGTCTGTGTGAATGTGTTGTATATGTTTATTTAAAATATCTACATGTGTTTACGTTTCAACTATGTCATATGCATTATAGAAACATAAGCTTAAGTTGTTCTAAAAATTAAAAAAGTAAATATATTTTAAGATTATCAAAGTATAATAAATAAGAATATGATAACTATTAAAATTTCTTCATGAAGAAGAAATCCTATTTGAGAGAGTTTGTCTGGTCTATACTGTCTCTCTAGGATTTTATTATCCTGTTAATGCTTACTTCTTGTTGCTGATGGATTTTATCTTGCAATTTTATTACTTTTTTACTTTTAATTAATAATATTTTAGTGTTGCTTCTGGAGGCTTTTTTGGCAAGAAGAGGATTTAATGATAAAAAATGAGTAAATGTTACTAGGACGAAGTGTGTCATTAAAAGAAGCCATTTCTTTCAGCTTCAGTGTGCAGAGCTAGAGCTATGTGAATCACACTGTGTTCAGTGAGATTTGCTGAGAAAGGACCTACCTTTATTTTAAGCAGTATTAATATTTTACTCAGCTTTTGGGTCACTTTTCAGCAAATAATAATGACCATTAAAGGTCAATGCTGTGTTATGTATGGTAAGCACATTGAAATTCTGTGAGTATGTTTCAGAGTAAAAATTGAACCAGGCAAAGTAAAACAAGTGAAGGAAACTCTTTCAGGACTGTTTTAATAAAGAAGAGGGAACCAGAATACCATCTAAACTCAATTTTGCTGAAAGAAAGGGCAGGAGAGTTTTTAAGAGTTGTAATGTGGGTTGGGGAGATTGTAGGTTGTCTGTGTTTGCTAATTGGCCTTACCCAAAGGAAAAGTAAACTTTCTTTTATCTTCATGAAAGGAGGTAATTTTACAACATGGAATAAGGCAACCACAGAAGTTAGATTCCTCTCCTCTTACAGAGACTGGTAGAGAGGGACCAACCTTCCTTGATGATTACATTTCAAAGGGATGGCCCCCAGGCCCTTGAGAGAGACAGTCCTGGGTTGTGAAACTGGCTAGAGGCTTTAAAAATGATTTACATCTCAATGGTGGAAAAGAAAAATTTACAACTACTATTTTTTATAAGTAAATGGTCTCAGAAGAGGGAGGTCAGTGCAGAGAATCTAGAAAAAAAAGCCTGTTAAAAGTTCAGTCAGTTTGAAAGAAACATTGGTCACATAATTTTTTTTCTACAGTGTTTTATAATGAACATACATGTCATTCATCTTTTTAAGACCCATGTTGATAAATGAAGCAGAGGCTCACAGAACTTGGCATTAGGTCATAAACATATGCCTAATTCAACCCCAAATTCAAAATGCTACTCCCTTTCATGACTGTTTCTATATCTATTTTTTGATAAATAACTGGGTCAGATGTAACTGTCTCCTTGGAAGAAAATGCCTTTTATTCTTAATTTTCCTGTTTCATCATTGTGTTCACCTTTCTAGAAAAAACAGGCATGGAACTGAATGCCATACTTATTTTTAACTCTATTACACATAGCTGTCTGGAACTAGCTTATCTAATGGCACACCATTCACACTTCAGCATTCTGAGCCAGGAAGAGACGATAATGTGACTGATTTTTCTTTCTTTTTAATTGACACATAATAATTGTACATATTTATGAGGTTATAGTAATGTAATACATATAATTGTATAGTGATAAAATCAAGATAATTAGCATATCAATCATCTCAAACATCAAAGAAATATCTTTGTATTGGGAACATTCAGTATCTTCTCTCTAGCTATTTGAAACTATGTAATATATTATTGTTAACAATAATGTTTTTGCTGGGAAAAACAAACATGGTCTGGCTATTCTTGAGAAGTACTTCCATTAGAGCCTGAGTCAGAGGAGAGCTTGCCACCCACTGAATCACCAGGAGACTCTCAGCAGGTCTTGAAGGCTGCCTGCCAGGTACACACTCAGGCCAACTTTGCATAGCTCTGTGGATCTGACAACAAGAGAACAAGATAGTACAGTTGCTTGCTATTTTTAAGCATGCATAAAAATAATGAGCAAAGAAAGCTCATGGATACCATTATAATAATTGGGGCTAAATAATGTATGACATTAATGGCTTGAGTTTACCACAGCCTCTTATTAAAAATCTCTTCTTTCTTTGAGGGATTAGACAAACTACAGAGACACAATAAATTAAGATGCTTTTGGAATATGAAACATTATAGGCAGAGGCTTACTATTATAGATACATGAAATTCTATCAAGAGCATTTTGTTATTGAATATGTAACATTTTGAGAAATAAAACTTTAATTTTCTCTCTTTATAATTGCATCATGTGATTTCACAGATCAGCAACAATGGAATGTGAAGAGATTACTATAGTCAAGTGAAGTAAACATTTTCATCTCTTTAGGCCCAAAAACCTCCTTATCACAGTGTCCCTAATGAATAGAATAAAATATCTGAACAAGGACATATATTATGGTAAAATTTATGTTTTCAAATCCCTCTTGTATCTGTCAGAGGCATTCAAGCCAGAGTGACTCCATCTTGAGTGAGGGCTAGGAAAAATGAGGAGGGGACTTGCTGGTCTGCATTCCCAGAAAGTTAGGTACTCCTAGCTTCTAGATGTTTATGGTTAAGGGAACAGATTGATGACTAAACAGACCCAGACTTAGAAGTCTCCTGATACCTTGATATCTTAAACAGAAGAACGGCATGAACCCTGGAGGCGAAGCTTGCAGTGAGCCGAGATCGCGCCACTGCACTCCAGCCTGGGCGACAGAGCGAGACTTCATCTCAAAAAAAAAAAAAAAAAAGAACAGAAGCATTCCTAATTTTGTTTTAAAGATAATAACATCGATTTTTATAGTAATTAGGAAAATTTAATCCTGTATCACAATCCTTGTAGCGCAGAGCACATCTTCCCATAACCTTTTCTTTTTTTAATCCTATATATAAACAAGCATTGTATCTAAGTTGAACACGTTCCTTCTCTTACTTTTGGGAATGCCCTACTCGGTCTATGGAGTAGCTATTCTTTCACCACTTTACTTTCTTAATAAACTTGCTTTTGCTTTGCACTGTAGACTCACCCTGAATTCTTTATTGTGTGAGATTCAAGAACCCTCTCCTGGGGTCTGGATCAGGACCCCTTTCTGGTAATATCTGTCTGGTGAACCCTTAAGGAATGATACACAAAGAGACCCCCAACTCAAAGGAAAATCATCTGTGTGTACCAATTGGCTGACTTTGGGTAAGTGGGGTGAATACACCCAGCTAAAGGATGGGACTGGGTTAGAGGCTCTGCTAAGACAGATTGGGTTAAAGCCTCCTCTCAGTAAAAGGCATCGGTGCTTGATTGAACTTGGGTTGCAGGCCCAACTTAGGAAGGTTAGAGTTCTTCCTGAGATTTAGGGAGTTCGAGGCTGCCCTTCTTAGTAAAGTTCCTCTGGGCTAAGAATGAGTTTGGCACTGTGGAATGTTAACTACTATTCTCTTTGGATTACTCTTTCTTGCACTTTTTGCTGACGGCTGTGGGTGACAGGACTAGGCATGTACAGGATCATGGGACATGGGGAGCTTTTTTCTTCCCAAAATGGGACACTTAAGAGGTGATGGGACTGTTGGAAAAGATCCCTTCACGACTGACAAGTGACCACCTGAGCTTTTGATTCAGCATTGCTGGGATGGGTGGATATTTTTCTGGCTTCCCTGATCACTTCACCGTCCCCACCCTGCCACAGGTAATGCTTTTCTCCCTTGCCATCCTTTCCCTTTATTATCTTTTCTGTTGCTCAAGGAGACCATCTTGCCCAGAGACCACAAGTTGAAAAATATCCTCGGGAGCTTGACCTTGGAAGCACGTGGCAGCACTTTCTCTTTGTTTCTACCATCCAGCGGACAGGAATTTTGAGGTTCATGTCATAGTTAGCTTTAAAAATTACCTCGAGCAGTTAAAAACCATTGCAAGCTCAAAATTGGCTGCTCTAGACTCCTTCTGGGAAGGGCAATGGGGACTGTCCAGTGCTGTAGCTCACTAGCTGAGGCTTTGCCACTTTACAATGGTGACCTGGGTTCAATCCAGGCTTAGGGAATGAGTACTTTCTGGTTGATGTCTGCATGACTTCTACCATTTGTTGATTCTCTTCCCCTTCACGAACCGTCTTGAATTTTCCTTTCTCTGAGCCAGAAATATTGGCTGGTTAGCCTGGCTAAAGTTTGATAATAAGAAATTTAAAAGGACTTTAAAAAAAGTACTATGGTTAAATGACATCTTAATTAAATGTAGATATTCAAGTACTAATGGCCTGGAACTTCTTGGGTAAAACCAAAGAGGCACCACAGACCCTATTTTGGGAAACACCTTTATTTTCCTCATGAAACCTCAGGAATTGAAAGTGAATAAATCCCTCTCAAAATCTAAGGCTCTTTCTGTTTTGCATTATATTATCTGATGTTTTTGACTTTAGGGGTATCAGAAATTACTTCACATTATGAGAGAGCTTTAGTGTGTAATAACTACGTAGGAAATATACTTTTGGGGATGACTAATGGCAGTTGGTAGGGATATTCAGCTTTTTGCATATTTGGATCAGAGAAGCATGCTCTTGGCTACCTAGGAAGTATGGAGATATCCCCATCCCCCACTGAGAGATAAGACACTAAGACACCCATGGGGAAGGGCTGATTCCCTCTTTTGGGGTCCCTCTTTTGGGGATCTAGGATCTAACATAAAAATGGGACCCTTAATTTTTGGGATCTGTTTTGCCTTCCAGTGCACCTGCTTATTAGTCTGTAGAAACTGCATACTTTCCTGGCCCTGTTCCTCCAAGGGTTCCACCCTGAAGCCAGGAATCCAATTAAGAAACTGGAAAATGAAAAATCTTACAAGTACTGGATCTTCTTCTGCCTGTGTATTTATGTGTGTGTGGGTGGGTGGGTGGGTGTGTGAGAGAGAGAGAGATGAAAGAGCTTTAATTATTTAATTGGTTTAAAATAATAAGAACTTAAGGCGGGGCGTGGTGGCTCACACTTGTAATCCCAGCACTTTGGGAGGCTGAGGTGGGCGGATCACAAGGTCAGGAGATCGAGACCACGGTGAAACCCCGTCTCTACTAAAAATACAAAAAATTAGCCGAGCGTGGTGGCGGGCGCCTGTAGTCCCAGCTACTCGGAGAGACTGAGGCAGGAGAATGGCATGAACCCGGGAGGTGGAGTTTGCAGTGAACCGAGATCACGCCACTGCACTCCAGCCTGGGTGACAGAGCGAGATTCCATCTAAAAAAAAAAAAAAGAACTTAAATATTTTGTCAGTTCATGTAATTTAGTTAAAATAATCTTTAATATTTAGTTAAAATAATCTTTAAGAAATAAAGACAGTTTTAAAGATTATTGGTAAAATAAAAATACCTTCAAAAATGTAAACATTTGATCTAAATTATGCAGGTCAGATATTAGGCTTGCTAAATGCTTTAAGGTCATAAACAGGTACTTTGACTTTTGAAAAAAAATTGTTTAATTTACCTAATTTAGAGCATTAGATTTTAAATAAGGCCTGGAGACATATATAGAGCCATGCCCCCTAGTTTTGCTGGAAAAAGCCCTTATCTGCACTTCTGTCTGATGTCCTGGGCTCCACAACTGGTACAAAATTACAATTGCTTACTAACCAGGTTTTTCATCAACAGTAAAAGTTGCTAAGAGTTAACATTGTAACATGTAATTGAGACTTACTAAAGAAACAGTTTTACATGTAAGATGTGTAAGGAAAGTGAGACGTGTTTTTGGTAAAAGATTATAAGACGTCATGGGAATATGGAAGTTTTTTTGCTAGTTTAGAGGGTTAAAGGATTGTTTTAACTTAAATAGTATAAAGCTGAAAGTTTAAATCTTTGTTAAAAATTAATCTTGTAAGGGAAATTCTGTGTGTTAATGTACTGGCTAAAGTTAAAGGGGTATTATTCAGTTTTTTCCATAAATTGAACATTGAAATAAAAGCACAACAGGTTTTTCTTTGAGCACTCAGCTGCCCTTTAACAAAAATTGTAAAGGGTTATAAAAGGTGTATAAGAATCTTACCTTATGATCAAATACTAAAATTGGATAGATTTGTCTACAAGGTTTATTAAGAATTGGGGTTGACATTAACAGCACAGTAAGGCAATGGTGAAATTGGTTTATTTGATATAAATGTCATACAGAAATCATTGTCAAACATGAAATGGTGTTAGGCTTTCTTTGGGCTGTATTTGTATAAATGTGTTATTGGTATACATTCCAAAATTATGTAAAACTCCTATAATTCTGATATATTAGTGCAAAAGTAATTGTGGTTTTGGACCCTGAATTTTAAATCATTATAACTAGGCTCATTACACATCTTAATTAATCAAAATAGCCATTAAAATCAACACATTTTTTGCCAATGAGAAATAAGTTTGTTTATTTCTGTAGCATAAAAATCTATGCTTTGGGATTCAACCAACTCTTAGGAAGCATTTTCTTCATTCTATGGTTGTGGAAGTGTTTTCCCTGCAAAAAGTTGTTGAGATGCTTGAAGATGTGATAGTTAGTTGGCAAGAGGTCAGGTGAATATGACGGATGAGACAAAACTTTGTAGCCCAATTCATTCAACTTTTGAAGTATTGGTTGCATGACATGTGGTCAGGCATTGTCATGGAGAAGCATTGGGACCTTTCTGCTAACCAATGCTGGCTGCACACATTGTAGTTTTTGGTGTACCTCATCAATTTGTTGATCATGCTTCTCAGAGGTAATGGTTTCTCTTGGACTCAGAAGGCTGTAGTGGATCAGACCAGCAACAGACCACCAGACAGTGACCATGACCATTTTTGGTGAAAGTTTGGCTTTGGGAAGTGCTTTGGGGCTACTTCCCGGTTCCATTACTGAGATGGTTGTCACCAGTTATTGTATAAAATCCACTTTTTGTCACAAGTCGCAATCTGATTGAGAAATGGTTTGTTGTTGTTGCGTAGAATAAGAGAAGATGACACTTCAAAACAATATATTTTAAAAAATTTTTGCTCAGCTCATGAGGCACTCACTTATTAAGCCTTTTCACCTTTCCAGTGTTCTTCAAATATGGAACAACTGTAGAATGGTCAATATTGAGTTCTTTGGCAACTTCTCATGTGGTTGAAAGAGGGTCACCTTTGATGTTTGCACTCAGTTGGTCATTGTCAACTTCCAACAGCCAGCCATTATGCTTCTCATCTTCAAGACCCTTGTCTCCTTTGCAAAACTTCTTGAACCACCACTGCACTGCATGTTCATTAGCAGTTCCTGGACCAAATTGATTATTGATGTTGTAAGTTGTCTCTGCTGATTTAAAACCCATTTTGAACATGAATAAGAAAATCGCTCCAGGCCAGGCGTGGTGGTTCATGCCTGTAATCCCAGCACTTTAGGAGACTGAGGCAGATGGATCATTTGAGGTCAGGATTTCGAGACCAGCCTGGCTAACATGATGAAACCCTGTCTCTACTAAAAATACAAAAATTAGCCAGGAGTGGTGGCAGGTGCCTGTAGTCCCAGCTACTTAGAAGGCTGAGGCTGGAGAATTGCTTGAACCTGGGAAGCAGAGGTTTTAGTGAGCTGAGATCATGCCATTGCACTCCAGTCTCGGTGACAGTGAGACTCCATCTCACCAAAAAAAAAAAAAAAAAAAAGAAAGAAAGAAAATTGCCTGAATTTACTTTTTGTCTGACATTATTTCCATAGTCTAAAATGAAAATAAAATAAACAGCAACTAATAAATCATTAGCAAAAAAACAGAGAAATGCCAATTAAAATGATGTAAAACATAACCATATTTAAGAATGTATTCCAGTATCAAATGGCAAATTCCAAAAATGCAAAAGCTAAAATTAGTTTTGCACTCACCTAATAACTTAGCGTATGTTATTAATAACTATAATATTACATAAAATAATTCTATGCCACGGAGGTAACCAAAATTTCCTTGTCACTTGTGGCTTTAATAGTGGCTGTCCTAAGACTTTTTGTCTTCTACAGACAATTGTTGTTTTGTTCTGATCCTCTTTAAAAGGTAGTTTATAATCAGCTATAGGACTTTGACAGATGTTCTTAAATGTAGATTTTCTGATAACTTTGGAGATTGTGACATTAGAATACAGGAAAACATTTTCAGAACCCTCATGAAAATCTGCAGTGTTCATGAATATTAAGTGGAACAGGAGTTAACTGCATAGACTAAACTAATAGAAGTCTGAAGTAATCTTTTTCAACTGTTTGCTTAAAACTTTACTGATCCTTTGTATTGTGTTTCAGAGTCAAGGAAACTTTTAAGCTATTTACAGTTTTTAACAATTGAGTAAAATATACTCCTGTGAACAAAATTTGAAGCATATTTGCTTCTTTCTACCTGATTTCTCCAAAATTTAGAAACTATTTGTAAGTATTCTCATTTATGGCAATATGGTTATCAGCATAAGTGGAATAAGAAACTGTTTGCTTTTGTAAAAGGAAACAATTGGAGAAGTTGATTACTTTACCAAGGCTTTGACTGGAATGGCATGCTTTCCTTTAAGGAATCAAGTTTGACTTGTAGAGCCAATCAAAGCCCCTTGGGAAACTGGTCTCATACTATGTCTACATAGTCCTTATGCACAGTTCCTGACCTGTGGAAGTAAAAAAATGTCACTTTCGCACAGGCCCAGGAGCCCCAAGTCATCTTGGGACCTTAAAATGAGAGGAATTTATCCAACTTATATTGGTATTTGAAGGTACAAACTGATGGCTGGGCTCGGCTTTAAACAAAGTCTTATCTGAGATTCCTTATGCAACAAAAGTTCCATCAAAGTCAATTAAAAGAAGCCTATGTGGCAAATAATTATTCTTGCTGCATTTTTATATTAATACAAATAATCAGGCCAAGTATAATAAAGAAAATCAGTCTTACCATGATTTGTCTTTAGTAAAAGTAGGAAGCTGGAGAGAGAAGAAATTATGTTTCAAGAACTACGGTACACCAGTTACTAGATTCCAGTTTCATCAGTGGTTTCGAGTTTTTTCCTGCAATTTAGGCTGACCTTGCTTATTTCTGTGAACCAACCAGTGATCTCTGACTGCAGCTTGGAAGAAACAAGAGGGATGGGTAATGTAAAAATCCAGATCAGTATTCTAATTCTGAGCACATACTGGAATCAGCTAACAACCCCATATCAGCTTGGTTCCAACAGTTGCCCAGTTCATGAAAAGCCTTCTTATTTAGTTTACTTGGGATAATTTTGCTTATTTTGACTTACTGTTGTAGAATATATTCCTGCTGTACTCTTTGTGTAGGAATCCAGGATAAGCTTACTGAATGTTTTCTTATATTGAACACTTATTAATCTTCCAGATATCACCTTTTATTGGAACTCAAGAGTTATGAATGCCCCTGATGCTTTCTGACTGAGCTCCTCTCTATCCTAAATACAAGAAACTCTTAATAGTTAGGCAGCAATATCATCACCCCTGTTCAGCATGAGGAAGTCATAGAAGATGGATCTTTGTCCCTCTTCAACTCTTAGGATTAGTGTCCTCTTGTAAAGGGTGGTGGTAAATATGTCAGAGACATTTGAACCAGAGCAGCTCTGCCTTGGGTGAAAGCTAGGAAAAATGAGGATGGAACTTGCTGGGCTGCCTTCTCAGAAAATTAGGTATTCATAACCTGTAGATATTTACAGTTAAGGGAACAGATTGATAACTAAATAGACCCAGAATTAGGAATGCCTTGATATCCCAATATCTTAAGAATAGAAGCATTCCTAATTTTGCTTTAAAAATAATAATATTGATTCTTGCAAAATATAGTAATTAAGAAAATTAATCCTTTATCACAATTCTTTGTTGCAGAGCACATCTCACCATGATGTTCTTCTTCTTTTTTTAATCCTATATATAAACAAGCACTATACCTAGGGAGAACTCGTTCCTCCTCTTACTTTGGGGAATGTCCTACTCTGTCTATGGAGTAGCTATTCTTTCACTGCTTTACTTGCTTAATAAACTTGCTTTTTCTTTGCTCCACGGACTTGCCCTGAACTCTTTATTGCACTAGATCCAAGAACCCTCTCTTGGGGTCTGGAATGGGACCCCTTTCCAGTAACATATTCAGTGATTAACAGAATGTTGGGTTAACAAATGGACGCTGAAAAATATTGTTAAATAAATAAAATAGCAAATACTAAATGATTTTTAAAAAGAAGAGAAAACTCAATTATTCAACAAATATTTATTGAGTTCTCACTCTATTGAAGACTTTCTTCTATATATTTTTCGTACATTACTGAACAAAACTGGCAAAGATTCAATGTAATGTTGCATATTTTGATATGAATATTATTAAAACTGCCAGCAAATTGATGTTTTTTTCAACTTTTAGAATGAATTATATGGCCCCACAGAAAATTTAATTCATTACCTACAGGAATGGGAGACATGAGCAACCATATAATATAGTGCAAATATGACTTCTATAGAAAACTAAGGAAGAATGTTAATGGTATTTCTGTTATGTAAATATGGCTAAAAAATCGGGAAACTTTGAATAAAGTATTAGCTTCAGTCTAAAGTGATATTAAAGCAGTAGGTCTCCAGTAATAGTTTAGGTAGGTTTTGGAATACAAATAGAAATTTTACATGATTTCTAATAACAAATTGAGCATAGTCATGTATTCTTTCTTTACATCACTTTCTTCAACTAATTATCAATTTTCACTTATTTTGAGGTTATGAGCACATTTACGTGAATAATATTTTTAGTTCTAATTACATTCCCTGATCCTAGGTAAATATAAACATAGTAGGAGTAAAACTCATAAAAATAAAGGCTATGATGAATGAGTAGCCATATGTAAAATAATTCAAAATTTGTGAAAAAAATAATAGGTACTAGTATCAAAACAAGGTATTGCTCATCCATGTTATTTAAGTTATACTTTAATAAATAGAGCATCAGTGTATAAAATATTATAAATATAATAATATCTAAGTGCCTGAATTCATACCCATATCAGGTTTTTAGTCCTAATACTAGGTAATTATGAAGGTGAATGGTAAATCACAACTTAAAATTCTAAGTAAATTTTACAGAATAATTTCTGAAGACAATTTTGATAGTAAATAATAACATAGATTTAGGACAGACTTTGGATATGCAATAGAGCTTTCGTACTTTTTTTCCCCTCTTCACTGGGTAGATCCCATAAGATTATCACTTCACCATAGTGCTATTACTACTCAGATTCATTCTTCAAATCGTGCATTGCCTAGTCAGAAAAAGCTGGGCTTGTATCACAACTATAGCTCTTACTAGTTGGCTGATTTTGCTCTCACTACACTCCAGTTTTTCTCATTTACAAAGTATGTAGAGTACACAAAATTTAATGTAGTAGTTTCTATCGAAATTATACATATAATGTTCTTATTACAGTTTTTGACAGTTAGAATGGGTCAAAAAAAGTTGACCATTATTACAATTATTCTATGCTTTTTAAAATATTATTATTATTGTCAAATTACTTTTTCCAATGAAAACCTTAAGGCAGAAGCATATCAAATTATGTTTAGGAATTGTTTAAAAGCCATAAGAATTGTTTAAAAATTAACTCATATTAGCAAGTCTTAATCTAGTTACGTTTTTGAAATAGAATTACTCCCAATGACTGTGGAATATCTATCACCAAAATTAAATAATAAATATTCAAGATAATAAAATTTTTCCTTTTTCACTATGTTTCCAAAAATTACTAGAAATTAATTTGCATATGCTTTTTCCTTGTATTCTCATCCTTTATAACAGTTTTTAACGAAACTGTTCATGTAAATGTCCATAAATTATTGTCCTACCAATTTTATCTGTATCAAAATATTTTGTGAATCATAGTGACTCTATATTTTTTGTGAAATGAATGTGCTGTGGTCATAATTTTTATCTAATCTTTAATATCATTAAGAACAAAAATTTGATAGCTTTAAGATATGAATTCTATTCTGTATGTACCCTGGAAAATTTATAAATACAAAATGATTAGTAACAGAATCCCCAGATTTATATTTTGAACTGTAAACACATGAATGCTTTTTAGGTTTTCAGCTATTGTTTCAGTCAATATTTTTCTAGTAGTCATTACTGTATGCCTTGCCTTTTTCTAGGTTAATACTATTCTTTAAAAGTAGGTGATAGAAGAAATTTTTTTTTTAATTTTTAAATTTTTTTTAGTCCTTTTTTACACTGAAGGACTAAGAAAATTTAACTTTGGTCTTAGTGGGTAAAAGAATGCTTCTTACTGAAAATTTATATTTAGTGACTCTTTTAGTGGGTCTGGACTTTTTCAAACATGCTTTATTACTTGTTATCAGATACTCAAATTTTGTTAAATAAACAAATTAATAAAGGACATACTCAGAAACCAGTAGTAGTATCATACAATAACTGATGGACATGGGATGTGAAATACTAACTAGCAAACTGACTGTGATATCAAGTCATAAGGCAAATGATTAAACTAGGAATGAATACCTTTTAGAAAAGTAAGAAAAATACTTACAGTAATTTAAAAAATTCTGCTGTCATGTTAATTTTATAGTTTAGCAAAAAATTAGCTTTATCTTTATAAATAAACCTTTATGAACAGAAATTATAATTTCCTAATTTAACAATGCGTTACATTTGTGGATTTATTTAATGTTCTATTGTTTTTAGAATTTTACTTAGAATACATAATGAAGTATTAATACCAAAATAGTTTTTCTGAAGTAAATTTGCACATTTAATTCTTTTTAAAATTTAATTTTTAATTTTTCTGGGTACACAGTAGCTGTATGTATTTATGGGGTACTTGAGATACTTTGATACTGGCATGCAATGCATAATAATCACATCATGGAAAATTGGGTATTCATCCCCCCAAGCATTTATTCTTTGAGTTACAAACAATCCAACTAAACCTTTTTAGTTATTTAAAAATATACAATTAAATTATTACTGACTAAAGCTCCTTGTTGTGCTATCGAATACAGGGTCTTATTCATTCTTTCTATTTTTTTGTACCCATTAGCCATCCCTACCACCACCCCCCAACCTGCCCAACTACCGTTCCCAGCCTCTGGTCTATTCTCTATCTCCATGAGTTCAAACTTTGTGATTTTTAGATACCACAAATAGGTAAGAACAGGTGATATTTGTCTTTCTGTGCCTGGCTTATTTCACTTAAAATGTTGACCTCCAGTTCCATCTGTGTTGTTGCCAATGACAGACTCACATTCTTTTTTTATGTCTGAATAGTACTCCATTGTGTACATGCACCACATTTTCTTTATCTATTCATCTGTTGATGGATACTTAGATTGCTTACAAATTCTGGCTATTTTTTTTTTTTTTTTTTTTTTTTTTTTTGAGACGGAGTCTCGCTCTGTCTCCCAGGCTGGAGTGCAGTGGCACAATCTCGGCTCACTGCAAGCTCTGCCTCCCGGGTTCACGCCATTCTCCTGCCTCAGCCTCCCGGGTAGCTGGGATTACAGGCGCCTGCCACCACACCCGGCTAATTTTTTGTATTTTTAGTAGAGACGGGGTTTCACCGTGTTAGTCAGCATGGTCTCGATCTTGTGACCTCGTGATCCGCCTGCCTCGGCCTCCCAAAGTGCTGGGATTACAAGCGTGAGCCACCAAGCCCGGCCAAATTCTGGCTATTTTGAACAGTTCTGCAACAAACATAGGAGTGCAAATGTCTTTTCAATATACTGATGTCCTTTCTTTTGGGTAAAAACCCAGCAGTGGGATTGCTAGATCATATGGAAGCTCTATTTTTAGTTTTTGGAAGAACCTGCAAACTCTTCTCCATAGTGGTTCTACTAAGTTAACTTCTAACAAAAAGTGTATGAGGGTTTCATTTTCTCTACATCCTCCTGGCATTTGATATTGCCCATCGTTAGTGAAGGGGTGGCCTGCCCCTCCACACCTGTGGATATTTCTAGTCAGGTGGGATGAGAGACTGAGAAAAGAAATAAGACACAGAGACAAAGTATAGAGAAACAACAGTGGGCCCAGGGGACCGGCGCTCAGCATACCAAGGACCTGCACCGGCACTGGTCTCTGAGTTCCCTCAGTTTTTATTGATTATTATTTTCATTATTTCAGCTAAAAGGAATGTAGTAGGAGAGCAGGGTGATAATAAGGAGAAGGTCAGCAAAAAACATGTGAGCAAAAGAATCTATATCATAATTAAGTTCAAGGGAAGGTACTATGCCTGGATGTGCACATAAGCCAGATTTATGTTTGTCTCCACCCAAACATCTCAGTGGAGTAAAGAATAACAAGGCAGTATTACTGCAAACATGTCTCACCTCCCACCATAGGGCAGTTTTTCTCCTATCTCAGAATTGAACAAATGTACAATCAGGTTTTATACCGAGACATTCAGTTCCCAGGGGCAGGCAGGAGACAGTCACCTTCCTCTATCTCAACTGCAAGAGGCTTTCCTCTTTTACTAATCCACCTCAGCACAGACCCTTTATGGGTGTCGGGCTGGGGGACGGTCAGGTCTTTCTCGTCCTATGAGGCCATATTTCAGACTATCACATGGGGAGAAACCTTGGACAATACCCCGGTTTCAAGGGCAGAGGTCCCTGCAGCTTTCCACAGTACATTGTGCCCCTGGTTTATTGAGACTACAGAATGGTGATGACTTTTACCAAGTATACTGCTTGTAAACGTTTTGTTAACAAGGCACGTACTGCACAGCCCTAGATCCCTTAAACCTTGATTTTATACAACACATGTTTTTGTGAGCTCCAGATTGGGTCAAAGTGGCTGGGGCAAAGTGGCTGGGGCAAAGCTACAAATTAACAACATCTCAGCAAAGCAATTGTTTAAAGTACAAGTCTTTTTCAAAATGGAGTCTCTTATGTCTTTCCTTTCTATATAAACACAGTAACAGTCTGATCTCTCTTTCTTTTCCCTACAGTTGGGATATAAGCCATTTTAACTGGGGTGAAATGATACCTCATTTTAGTTTTGATTTGTATTTTTTTAATGATCGATGATGTTGAGCACTTTTTTATATGCGTGTTTGCATTTGTATGTCTTCTTTTGAGAAATGTCTATTCAAATCTTTTACCCGTATTTTGATTGGATTACTAAATGTTTTCTCGTAGGATTGTTTTGAGCTCCTTATATGTTCTGGTTATTAATCCCTGTCAGTGGGTAGTTTGCAAATATGTTCCCCCATTTTGTGGGTTGTCTCTCCACTTCCTTGATTGTTTCCTTTTCTGTGCAGAAGCTTTCTAACTTGATGTGATCACATTTGTTCATTTTTGCTTGGGTTGCTTGTGCCTGTGGGGTATCACTCAAGATATCTTTGCCAAGTTGAATGTCTTAGAGAATTTCCTCAGTGTTTTATTTTAGTAGTTTTATAGTTTGAGATTTTAGATTTATGTCTTCAATCCATTTTTATTTGACTTTTGTAGGTGGTAAGAGATACAGGTCTGGTTTCATTCTTCTGCACATGGATATCCAGTTTTCCCAGCACCATTTATTGAAGAGACTATATTTTCCCTAGTGTACATTCTTGGCACCTTGTTAAAAGTGATTTCACTCTAGGTGTGTGAATTTGTTTCTAGGTTCTCTATTATGTTCCACTGGTCAATGTGTCTGTTTCTATGCCAGTATCATGCTGTTTTGGTTCCTATAGCTCTGTAATATAATTTGAAGTCAAGTAATGTGAATTTTTCAGTTTTGTTCTTTTTGCTTATGACAGCTTTGGCTATTCCAGGTCTTTTGTGAGTCTATATAAATTTTAGGATGTTTTTTCTATTTTAGTGAAGAATGTCATTTGTATTTTCATACGGATTGCATTGAATCTGTAGATTTCTCTGAGTAGTATGAACATTCTAAAAATATTGATTCTTCCAATTCGTGAACATGGAATATCTTTCCATTTTGGGGTATATTCTTCAATTTGTTTCATTAGTGTTTTATTGTTTTCATTGTAGAGATTTTTCACTTATTTGGTTAAGTTAATTCCCAGGTGTCTAATCTTATGCGGGACTATTGTAAATGGAATTTTTTTGTTCCTTTTAATTTCTATATACATATATATATACTTTTTCTTTTGATGAAGTCTTGCTGTGTTGCCCAGGCTGGAGTACAGTGGCGTGATCTCAGCTCACTGCAAGCTCCACCTCCTGGGTTCACCCTATTGTGCCCAGCCTCCTGAATAGCTGAGACTACAGGTGCCCGCTACCATGTCTGCCTAATTTTTTTGTATTTTTAGTAGGGACGGGGTTTCACCATGTTAGCCAGGATGGTCTTGATCTCCTGACCTCATCATCCGCCTGCCTTGACCTCCCAAAGTGCTGGCATTACAGGTGTGAGCCACCGTGCCTGGCCTAAATGCTATTGATTTTTATGTGTATTTTGTGTCCTCCAACATTACTGAATTTGTCTTTCACTTCTAATGGGTTTTTTGGTGGAGTCTTTAAGTTTTTTCAAATATATGATCATATAATTTGCAAAAAAGGATAATTTGACTTCTTTTTCAATTTGGATGCTGTTTATTACTTTCTCTTGTCTAATTGCTGTAGCCAGGACCCACTATGTGGAATAACAGCGGTGAATAACTTGATGGCAAGTGGGCATCCTTGTCATATTACAGATCTTGAAGGAAGGCTTTCAGTTTTTTCCCATTCAATATGATACCAGCTGTGGGTCTGTCATATGTGGCTTTCATTATGTTGAGGTGTGTTCCTTCTATCCCCAGTCTTTTTTAAAAGATTTTTATCATGAAAGATTGTTGAATTTTATCAAATGCTCTTTCAGCATCAATTGAAATTATCATATGATTTTTGTCCTTTACTCTGTTGCAATGATGTATCACATTGATTGATTTGCATATGTTGAGCCCTTCTTGCATCCCTAGGATAAATCCCACTTGGTCATGATACATGATATTTTTAGTGTATTTTTGAATTTGGTTTACTACTATTTTGTTGAGAATTTTTGCATCAATATACATCAGAGATATGAGCCTGTGGTTTTCTTTCTTGATGTGTCTTTCTCTGTTTTTTGTATCAGGGTAATACAGGTCTCATAGAATGAGTTTGGAAGTATTTCCTCCACTCCTATTTTTGGAATAGTTTGAGTAGCACTGGTATTAGCTTTTTAAATGTCAGGGAGAACTCAGTGGCAAAGCCATCAGGTCCCAGGCTTTTCTTTAGTGGGTCATTTTTATTATGGTTTTGATACCTTTACTTCTTATTGGTCTGTTTGGTCTTTGGATTTATTCCTGTTTCAGTCTTGGTAGGCTGTATGTGTCTATGAATTTATCTATTTCTTCTACATTTTCCAATTTATTGGCATGTAATTGTTCATAGTAGCCTCTAACGATCCTTTGAATATTTTGTTATCAGTAGTGATGTCTCTTTTTTCAACCCTGATTTTATTTATTTGGGTCTTTACTTTTTTTCTTAGTCTGACTGAAGGTTTGTCAACTTTGTTTACCTTTCCACAAAACAAACTTTTTGTTTTGTTGATGTTTTGTATTGTTTTCTTCATTTCATGTTATTTATTTCTGCTCTGATCTTTATTATTTATTTTCTTCTCCTAATTTTGGTTCAACTTCCTCTTGGTTTTCTAATTATTTAAGGTACATCATTAAGTTATTTGTTTGAAGTTTTTCTGCTTTATTTGATGTAGGCATTTACAGATATAATTTTTTCCTGTTAGTACTGCTGTTGCTATATCCCATAGGTATTGGTATATTGTATTTCTATTACCATTTGTTTAAAGACAGTATTCAATTTCACTGATAATTTCTTCATTGACATAATCATAATTCAGTAGCATATTGTTTAATTTGCATATGTTTATATAATTTCTAAAACCACCCATTGTTGATTCTAGTTTTATTCCATATTGTCAGAGGAGGTACTGATATTATTTCAGTTTTTTGAATGTTTTAAGCTTATTTTCTGACCTAAAATATGGTTTACCCTTGAGAATGGTTTATGTCCTGAGGAGAAGAATGTGTTCAGCCTTTGGATGAAATGTTCTGTAAATATTTATTAGGTCCATTTGTTCTATAGGGCAAATTAAGTCTGATGTTTCTTTATTGATTTTCTGTCTGGGAGATCTGCCCAATGCTGAAAGTGGGGTGTTGAGGTCTCCAGCTATTATTGTATTGGGATATATCTCTCTCTTGTCTCTTGTGCTCTAAAAATATTTGCTTTATATATCAGTGTTTTCCTGTGTGTATATATACATATATATATATATACCAGCATTATATCCTCTTGCTGAATTGACCACTTTACCATTAAAGTGGTGATTTACCTTTTTTGCCTCTTTTTACAGTTTTTGTCTTGAGATCTATTTTGCCTGATAAAAAGGATAGCTACTTCTGCTCTTTTTGGGTTTCCCTAGCATAGATTATCTTCCTTACATCTGTTTATATTCAGTCTATGTATGTCTTTATAGGTGAAGTGTATTTCTTGTAGCAACAGAAAACTGAATCTTGCTGTTTTGGCAGTTCAGCCAATCTATGCCTTTGATTTGAGAGTTTAATCCATTTACATTCACTGTCATTATTGATAAGTAGGACTTCTGCTATTTTTTATTTGGTTTCTCATAGTTTGTTACAGTCTTCTCTTCCTTCTTTCTTTCCTTCCTGTCTTTCCCTTAGTGAAGGTAATTTTTTTCTGGTGGTATGCTTTGATTTCTTGCTTTTTATTATTTTGTGTACCTGTTGTATGTTTTTTCATTTGATTCTACCATGAGGCTTGCAAATGAGGCTTATAAACTATTATTTTAAACTGATAACAACTTAACACTAACTGCATATACAAACATGCAAAGAAACCTAATCATAACTCTACGCTTTAACTTTCTCCCCTCTAGAGTTTTAACATGTGTTGTTTCTCTTCATATCTTATTGTACTATGTCTTGAAAAGTTGTTGTAATTATTATTTTTGATTAATTTATCAATTAGTATTTCTACTTACAGTAACTGTAGTTTACAAACTGTCGTTACAGTGTTATACTATTCTATTTTACTGTGTACTTACTATTAACAGTGAGTGTACCTTCACATGATTTCTTTTTGCTCATTAACATTCTTTTCCTTCGGACTGAACGACTCTATCATTTCTTGTAGGACAGGTCTGGTATGAATTAATTCCCTCAGCTTTTGGTAGTCTTGGAAGGTCTTTATTTCTCCTTCATGCATGAAGAATAGTTTCTACAGATATACTATTCTAGGGTAAAAGTTATTTTCCTTCAGCACTTGAAATAATCATGGCACCCTCTCCTTCCCTGTAAGGTTTCCACTGAAAAGTCTGCTCCCAGACTTAATACCTGTTCATTGTATGCTACTTGTTTCTTTTCTCTTGCTGCTGCTAGAATTCTTTCTTGACACTTAACCTTTGGGAGTTTTCTTATTAAATGCCTTGAGGTAGTCTTTGGGTTAATTCTGCTTGGTGTTCTATAACCTTCTTGTACTTGAATGTTGGTATCTTTCTTTAAGTTTGGAAATTTCTCTGATATTATCCCTTTGAATAAACTTCCTATTCCTTTCTCTACTTCCTATTTAAGGTCAATAACTCTTAGATTCGCCCTTTTGAGGATATTTTCTAGATCTCATAGGGATGTTTTATTGTTTTTCATTCTTTTCCTCTGTCTCCTCTGACTGTGTATTTTCAAATATCCTGTCTTCAAGCTCACTCATTCATTCTTCTGCTTGGTCGGCTCTGCTATTAAGAGAATACGATGCATTCTTCAGCATGCCAATTGCATTGTTCAACTTTAAATTTTCTGCTTGATTATTTTAAACTATTTCAATCTCTTTGTTAAATGTATCTGATAGGCTTCTGAATTCGTTTCCTGAGTTATCTTGAATTTCTTTGGGTTTCCTCAAAAGAGCTATTTTGAATTTTCTGCATGAAAGTTCATGTATCTCTGTTTCTCTATGATTTGCCCCTGGTGCCTCATTGAGTTCATTTGGTAATGTTGTGTTTACCTGGATTTTTTTTTTTTTTTGATACTTGTTTTTTGAAGACTGGGCATTAAAGAGTTAGGTATTTATTGTAGTTTTCAGAATCTGTGCTTGTTTTTACCTGTCTTTCTTGGAAAGGCTTCCCAGGTGTTTGAAGGAACTTATAACCCAAGCTCCTTAATGCTGTTTTTTTTTGTTTTTTGTTTTGTTTTGTTTTCAGATTTGTATGAATACCACCTTGGTGGTCTTGGATAAGATGTACAATAACTTTCTGGATTACTAGGCAGAGACTCTTTAATTTACCTTACTTTCCCCAAACAAACATAGTCTATCTCTGTGCTGAGCCTGGTGGAACTGAGAGTGTGGTGATACATGCTCCCCTGTGGCCACCACAACTGGGACTGCACAGTCTCAGACCTGAAGACAGTACAGCACTGAGTCTTGCCTAAGGTCCTTCCCTTCAGTGCAGCAAACTCCTCCAGGCCACAGGAAGGTACAGAGATGCTGCCTGGGAGCCAGGGTTTGGAGTCAAAAACCTTGGCATTTCACTTGATGTTTTATTCTACTGTGGATAAGCCAGTACTCACAAAATAATGTGAAGTTCTTCCTGTTCTTCCCTCTCCTTTCCACAGGCAGAGGAGCCTCTCCCTGTGGCATCCACCACTACCAGCCCATGAGAGTGCCGCCAGGCCACTTTCAATGTTCACTCAAAGCCCAAGGGCTCTTCCCTCAGCTTGTGGTGAGTGCTGCCAGGGCTACACTCACCCTTTGGGGCAGTAGGCTCCCCTATAGCACAGGGCAGGTTCGGAAATGCTGTGCAAGAACCTAGGCCTGAATATGGGGACCCTAAGAGCCTTCTTGTTGCTCTACCCTACTGTGGCTGAGCTGGTACCTAAGGTTCAAGATAAAATCCCCTTTACTTTTTCCTCTGCTTTTCTCAAACAGAAGTCTTTCACTGTAGCCACTGCACCTTAGAATGTGCTGAGTCACCCCTGAAGCAGCTTGTCTCAGAGCCCAAGGCTCACATGTATTCCCTAGGTACTACTGCTGGTTATTCAGGGCCCAAGGGCTCTTTATTTAGCAGGTGATGAGTCCTGCCAAGACTGAGTCCTGTATTTCAAGGCACTGGGTGCCCTTTTGTTCAAAAGTGTGTCTAGAAATGTCCCAGAGTTAGGGCCTGGAATGGGAGCCTTATGACTCTGCTTGGGCCCTATTCTACGTGGCTGATCTGGCATTTAAGATGTAAGACAAATTCCTCTTTACTCTTTGCTCTCCTCTCCTTAAACGGAAGTAAGAGGTCACTTTTGTTGCTGCAAGCTGCACTGCCTGTGGTTGGATGAGGTATGGCACAAGCACTTCTTTAGCCACCCCAGCTAATGTCTCCCTAGGTCATGTGCCACGATAGTTCATTGGCTCTAAGTCCAGCCTAGCACTAGGAGTTGCCTAGGAATTGCAGTCCTTCTATCTTAGACTGCTGTTCGGGGTTACCTAGGACCCCAGAGCACTTTGGCTTGTGAGGTTTGCAAGAAACTAATGTTCTGACGGCTGGGATGGATGATTCCCTTCTGGCTAGGGCTGGTCCAAATGTCCCCTCCATTTGGGCACTATCTGAGCCCAGCATGACTTTATTCTTCACTGTGACAGGGCAGCACTTAGTTCAGTGTAAACTGCCATAGTCACTGTGTTCTCTTTCCCCGAAGTGCAAAGATTCTCTCTTGCTCCACAGGGATGCTTCTAGGGAATGGGGAAGGCTTGGCATTAGTGATTCAAGAGTATCTCTCTTGTCCTCCTCAATGCAACTTCTAGCAATATGAAGTTAAAACCAGGTACTATGACTTTTCGTCTGATTTTTAGTTCTTGTGACAGTGTTTTTCTTTGTACAGATAGTTGGTAAAGTTTGGTGTTCCAGTGGAGGGGATGAACAGTATACGCTTCAGTTCTACCATCTTGCTCCACCTCGTCTCACTACTAATTCTTAATTTAGTTGTAAATCTTTGGGAAACATATTTTTGAAGTAATGTAACATGCTACAGAGAGTATGACATATTGAAGATAGTATTCTAAGCTTGGCATTTCTATCAACTTCATGTGAAGAAATATGACGTGTGTTTTATAAAATTTAATTACATAATTATGCATTATATGTAATTTATGCATTATACAGTTCATATCAAGTTATGTACAGTTTTTCATATAAATTACAATTTAAATAAAGGAAAGGTATCTATCTGGCTATACAAATGGATGTGTAAATAGACATCAACATTATATTCAACAATATTATATATCACATCAAGTTACACTTTTTTATGACAATGTGACGTTATGTATCAGTTTCAAACATACAGCTGAGAAATATACATTTATAGTTACTGGGATAGATATGTTACTACAATGATAGCTGTATTACTAGTCCATTTTTATACTTCTATGAAGAAATACCCAAGACTGGGTAATTTATAAAGAAAAAGAGGTTTAATGGACTCACAGTTCCTCATGGCTAGGAAGGCCTCACAATTATGGCAGAGGGTGAAGGAAGCGCAAAGACACATCTTATAAGGCAGCAGGCAAGAGAGCATGTGCAGGGGAACTGTCCTTTATAAAACCATCAGATCCTCTGAGTCTTATTCACTATCATGAGAACAGCATGGGAAAAACCGACCCGCATAATTCAATTACCTCCCACCAGGTCCCTTCCACAACACATGGGAGCTACAATTCAAGATGAGACTTGAGTGGGGACACAGCCAAACCATATCAGTAGCAATTTGGATAATGATGTCAATAGAAAACCAAATATAATAGTAAACAATTAAAATGTTTAAAAAGGGTTTATTTATCTTTCATTATGATTAAAATTTTAGAATATCTAAGTATAGATAGAACATTTAGATGTGGTTATATTTACATATAAGATACCTTTGAATAAATGCAGCTGGAAATATTTTACATTTGTTACATATTTTCAACATTATAATAAAATTTCTTTCAGATTTTCTCTGACTTTTTATGTAAGAGTTTGAGTTGTTTAAACTTCAGAAAACAATGACCAGGTTTATATTGTTTTGAACTGTACATTTAAATTAACACCTTAATATTCAATTTTTTGATGTTTATGTCATTTTGTTTCTGTACTTTAAGATATAGACCTAAAATCAATTACTTTCTGAGAATTTTTCTCTGATCACATTGCTCACAAACTAAGATCAACCTGCTTTTTATCTAGTGACACATATCACTTCTGATACCCAAATCTTTCAAACAGAACCTACAAAGAATAACTAATAGAAATCTGAGCTGGCACTATAAAATTCTAATGATAAAGTTATTGTCATTTTTCATTTTTACAACATTTAGGATATAGGAAACCAGATCTTGCTACCTCTTGCTTAGAAACTATGATGCTTTCTTGGAGTTCAGCAGCATATTTGTTAAAGGCAAAAACACTAAATAATAATGATAGTACATACCCTTATTTTTTCAGAATCCAAATAATAAATAATCTTATTTCATCTTAGAGTCTTTAATAAGTCATGATGCCACCAACTATGGGCAATGATAATACCTACTTTTCTCCAAAATTATCTGAATTGGCCCTAAAAAAAGTATTGAAAGTTTTTTAATAGCAAGAATGTGTTATTTTTATGTTCTTCATTTCTAAGAATGGCACCATTGGAGCACATAGGAAGAAAAACACACCCTAGATACAAGATCTGCATAATTAAATATAAAGTTGAATTAGAAATAAAATATTAAAATGGTGGAACATTAACAAGAAGCCTTTAAAACAAAAAGGTAAGAAATGATTAACACTAAATACTGCTATTACAATAGTTTTTATTAAGGAGATTTAAAGAGAAGCACATATGTATATCTCAATGAAACTGACAATAGCACATGATTAAAATTAATGTGTTTTCCAAATTAAAAAACAATCTACTAGAATTTGAAAGGATACATTTGTAAGCTAAGACAGAATGCACTCTCAGAGCAACATCAACCTCATCCTCGATCATAAATTATTAAAGTTGTTTTAATTAAACAGACAGTAGACAATTATATCTTCAAACCTCCATTATTATTTTGTGTATCTTAGGAAATTTTATGTAATACAATCAGATATGTGAACAATACAAGTTTTCAATATTGAAAAGGAAAAATAATCTCAATTTATATATATAATAATCATCTACTTGGAAAACTCAAAAAGAGCAACCGAGAATATTTTAGAGCTAATAAGATTAGCAAACTGGTCAACCAAATAAAAATACATTACAATTAATCAGTTTTCTAATTAAGGTGATAAAAATTAGATATTGTTAGGAAAAATCATTCTATCTACAGTGATGTCATACTCCAAAAATAAATTCAAATAGCCTGATGTTCTTTCCTATAATGGGCTAATGCCTAAATTTAAATACTTTCAGGGCCTAGAATTTAATTGAGTGTGTAGTTCAACGAACTAAAGTTGATTCAGAAATATTCTGGCAGCATCTTGTCTGTCATAAAAGTCATTTGATTTACATGTGAGGATGCTGTGTTAATATTCAAGGAAGAAATTATAGCCTATAAATACAGAATAAATATAGATCAATATTTATGTGGAATCATCAGGAAATGACAGGTTCTATAAGAGTACATTTTCTAGGTGATAAGGATTATGCAGGTGATGATATGCCAAATTAAATTCAGAAAACATTTATTGCAATTTCACCTCAATTTCTGACAATCTACAATGACAAATGTGACATCACTGTGTATTTCAAGTATCTTAACAAATCAGAGTTGAGGATACAACTGTCAATAGGCAAACTATGGTACTTTCAATTATAGTAGAATCTTTTTTTTATAGTTCAGAGTTAGAAAAAATTAATTATGGTGGGACAAGTCATCAAATTTTCCAAACTGGAAGATAAAATGGTAGTTTTGAACCATAAAGGTTGAAAACCACAGTGTTGCACAGTTTCTGCCTTGAGTAGCTTTTAGCTTAATTAATAATAATACTTTTATATCTTCCACTCAATTGGATACTTTCTACAGTATTTGAATATTTTAATATTCTATCTTTAAACGAATAGGGAGTATATGAGGCATGCCTCATACTTTTATAGATTAAAAAACAGTGCCTTGAATTGCTGTAGAGACAGTTCAAAATTATTAGGCAGTTGCAAAATCAATACCAAAAATTAGGCAAAGATTTTTTAATGTTCATCTCAGAGTTTTATCTCCCCCATCCCTCCCCTTGAATACCATAGTGACATTCAGTTCAAAAATAATATTTTGAACATATACTATGATGATACAAATAACTTTCTGGAATGCTCAAGTAATAGATCTGCTCTATTAGTAGCCTTCTTTATACTATGCATCCTCCATATGTTTATATTAATGAATCAGGATCTGAATATTAAACTGCAATCGACACAGTTGATAACTTTATTCCAGGCTATTCAACAAATCATATGTCAGGAAAAAAATGTCATGCATTAGAGTCTCCTGATAGATTATTGTTACATGTTATCCACCATACAAAACTTAAAGAAAAAACCCCCACATATGCTAGTTCTAAAGGCAGCTTTTATTAGCCTCTAAAGGCAGCTTTTATTAGCAAGTGTAATGAAGTATGTAGAAGCAAAAATATACAAAAGACATATGTAAGGAAAATATCAGAAAACTGTAAAGAAACAGACAGGCTACAGAATCAGGTCCGTTAAAAATGATAATGGCTGATGGCTCATGCCTGTAATCCCAGCACATTGGGAGGCCACTTGAGTCCAGGAGTTTCAGGTCAGCCTGGGCAACATAGTGAGATATTGTGTCTACCAAATAATAATAATAATAAAAATAATGTGATGATGGTTACTAAGGACTATATACATCTTCGATATGCTGTCTTTTTAAATGTATATCTCCCTGGGTGTCCTTTGTTTGTGATGTCATTGGGCCAGCTTAGTCATCATTCCTCTCAAAGTACAGTTTTAATTGACTATTTTGTACATTCTGTGTTATGAGAAACAGAGACCTACAATTAAAGGAGACCCACAACTAAAAATAATAACCAAATATGAGTAAATACACTGTCAGATCCTAAGGAGATGGATTCTTCTTCTTTTTTAAAAATTTCAACTTTTGTTTCAGTTGTAGGCAAGCATGTGCAGGTTTGTTACATGGGTATATAGTACCTAGGTGGTGAGAATAGTACCCAATATGTAGTTTTTCAGACCACATCCTCCCTCCTCTAGTAGTCTATTGTTTATTCTTCCTATGTTTATGTCCATGTGTGCTCAATGTTCAGCTCCCACTTACAAGTGAGAGCATGTGGTATTAGGTTTTCTGTTCCTGTCTTAATTCACTTAGTATTATGGCCTCCAGCTTTATCTGTGTTGCTGCAAAGGATTTTATTTTTTATTGTGGCTGGGTAGTATATGTATGATATTTTCTTTATCCAATCCACCGTTGGTGGGGACCAAGGTTGATTCCATGTCTTTGCTACTGTGAATAGCATGGTGATGAACATGAGGTCTTATTGGTATAATGAATTTTCCTTTGGGCATATACTCAGTAATGGGACTGATGGGTCAAATGGAACCTTTGTTTAAAGCTTTTTGAGAAATTTTGAAACTGCTTTCCACAGAGGCTAAACTAATTTACATTTCCACCAACAGTATATAAATGTTTACTTTTCTCTGTGGTCTCACTGGCATCTGTTGCTTCTTTGACTTTAGTAATGGCCATTCTAATTGGTGTGTGATATTATCTCGTTGTGGTTTTGATTCACATTTTCTTTAGATTGATGATGATTAGTATACTTTCATATGTTTGTTGCTCACTTGTGTTTCTTCTTTGCAGAAGTGTCTATTCATATCCTTTGACCATTTTTTTTTGCCCTTTGGGTTATTTGGTTTTGCTTGTTGATTTATGTAACTTCCTTATAGATTCTGGATATTAAACCTTTATCAAATGCACAGTTTGCAAGTATTTTAACCTATGCTATACGTTGTTGTCTGTTTAGTCTGTTAATAGTTTTTCTTGCTGCGCAGAAGCTCTTTAGTTTAATTAGGTCCCACTTGTCAATTTTTGTTTTTGTTGCAGTTGCTTTTAGAGGCTTAGTCAAAATTTCTTTGCCAAGGTCAATGTTGAGAAGGGCATTTTATAGGTTTTCTTTTAGGATTTTTATAACTTGAGGTCTTACATTTAAATTTTTTATGAAAATCAGTAGCATTTCAATACACCAATAACACTCAGGCTGAGAGACAAATCAAGAACACAATCCCATTTTCAATAGCCACAAAGAAAATGAAATACCTAGGATTACAGCTAATGAAGCAGCTGAAAGATCTCTACAAGGAGAACTAGAAAACACTACTGAAAGAAATCAGAGATAGCGCAATAAATGAAAAACATACATACCATGGTCATGAATTGGAACAATCAATATTGTTAACCTGGCCATACTTCCCAAAGAAATTTACAGATTCAACACTATTCCTATTAAACTACTGTCATTCTTCACAGAATTTGAAAAAAAAAAAAAACTATTCTAAAATTCACATGCAAACACAAAAAGTCTGGTTAACCAAAACATCCTAAGTCAAAAGAACAAAGCCAGAAGCACCACCTTATCTGACTTCAAAGTATATTACAAGGCTACTGTGACCAAAACAGCATGGTACTTGTACAAAAATACATACACAGACTAATGGAACAGATTGCAAAACACAGAAGTGAAGCCACACAACTACAACTACCTGATCTTCAACAAGGCTGCCAAAAACAAGCAATGGGAAAAGGACTCTCTATTAAATAAATGGCACTGGGATAATTGGCTAGCCATATGCAGAAGAATGAAATTGGATCCCTACCTTTCACCATATGCAAAAATTACTCGAGATGATTCTTCTTAAGTAAACTTTTTCAACTTGAATGCATAGACTATATTTAGTCTATTTAGCCTCTACTTGGCTTTTTAACTTAATCTCTTATTTATTCTTTTTAAAGTATATCTTACATATTTCACTGTGTTGTTTAATCGAGTTTTCCAAAAAAAAAAAAAAAGACATTTTTATTTTGAAGAAGTTATCACTTAGATCACATTTACGTACCCAAAACAATATTAGCTATTCTTTACAAAAATAACCATGGCACTCTTTTAAGTGAGTTAGAGAAAATTCCTAATTTTATTCTAACAAAAACTAAATGAAATAGGTATTCTTACTTTCTACTTGACAGACAAGGAATGTAAAGCTTAGATAGGTTAAATTGCTGTCCAAGATCCCACATGTATTAGTTGTAGAATTTAATTGTAGAATGTAATTAGAGGAGTACCTGTTGTATATGTAATTACATATTAATAACTTTTCTTCAGTGTATGAAGGTATAAAAGAATGAGTGCTGATCTCACATGTCAGTTTCACTTTGATATTTGATTCTTTGATATACTTTGATTATTGATACTTTCTGCCAAAAATGTGATATGGGAAAATGACTCATGCCGAAGCCCATACTTTCACTCTAATGCTACACTTTGCAAATACATGAGTTGCAGATATATAGGATGGTTCTTTGTAATTTTTTTCTAACAGAGGTCCTGAAGTTCCGTGCAATAAGCTTATAATTCAGTGTATAATTTTTGAAAGGTTTAGGGATATGAAGCCTTGATGAAATTCTATAATAACTATAATATAGTAAAATTAAAATGGTCATAGGTTATTTAAAAAGTCATTGTCTAATTACAAGAGTATAAATCTAGTTTTATAACTAATGACCAACAGGTGTTTGCAATTTTGTATTACTTGTTAGACCTCAGAACCTTAGAAATAAATGGGATCATAGAGGACAGATATTTCAGTCTCTACTATAATATAATAATCTTTTAAAACACTCTTGACAGATGTCTAGTTAAACTTTGTTCAGATATTTCCAGTGATAAGGAAGTCATCACTTATTAAGGTATCCTGTTCAATTTTAAAAGACCTTAGCTGCTGTTCATAATCTTTCATAAGACTCAGTCTATTATAGATTTTATAGCTATAATTATAAGTACTATAAATTAATTCTGCAGATTCAAACATAATAGCAAGCTATAGTGATTTAACTCTATTCCTGATGGTTCAATTTACTGACTGATATAGACAACATTTAATTTAGAACTCTAATATTCTGACTTAATGTATCTGCCATAATTCTGTCTTAAATATGTAAGTGTGGCCTAATAGCTAACACTACTTTAATGAGAATTGTACAGTAACCCTTCCATTTGTGCATTTTTAGGAAGCTACAGCACAGAAAATAAACCTGAGACATTTTTGATAGCAGTGCTGCAAATATCAAAACATTTTTGGTCACAATCAACAAATAATTCTTGATTAAATTATATAGTACTAATTATATGGAATAAGGAATGTTATCTATCTATCATCTATCTATCTATGTGTGATCTATCAATGTGATCTATCTTCTATCTATCTATCTATGGTCTATCAATCTGATCTATCTATTTATCTGTCTATATCTCTCTATGTGTGATCTATGAATGTGATCTATCTGTCTGTCTATCTGTGTATCTATCACAAATACAAGATATAGGTCTGGAGGGTCATGCAAGTTATAGAATGGTGTGGGCATTATGATAATTTAAAAGTACTTTTATTGTGGTAAATTATACGTAACAATTAAACTTACCATTTCAACTATTTATAAGTTGAATTGGCACAATTTAATGGATAAGCACAATTTTAATAACATTAGTAAATACGTAATGTTATGTAACCATTGCCACATTAAAAATGTTTAAGAAAGGTTGGGAAAAACAGATTATAGATATTTTCTCATACTGGAAGAGTTAAATAGTAGCAGAAAGATGAGCTGAGCATGAAATATGGTATTAATGAGAAATATGTGAAAAGTTGAAAATATGTGAAAGTATGTGAAAAATTTGAAACATGAACAATAGTCTGAAAATTCTTACTTCAAGGAGAAAAATATGTATAAATTTCTCCTTGCTTTGAAAGAACAAATTCTCAAATGAAAAGGCTTTTAGGATAACAAACAAGATGAATGAAGAAAGATATCTAGAACAGTTATAATCAAACTTCAGGACCCCCAGTGGGCAAATATACAAGCATTCTCAGAACATAAGTTTCACAATGGTTAGCATTTTCTTTTTAATATTTAATTATCTTTCTTTAACTCTTAGAATAATACTTTCTTTATATGTAAGTGCCTATTAGTGATATTTGTGTAATGAATGAATAAGTGTCAAATCTCACATATTAGTTATATTTTGATATTTTATGTTTTATATATTTTGTTTATTCTTTTTCTTGAGGACATGGATTGGAGGGTGAGCAGGGAGGCATAACAGGAACTTTCAGCAAAAACAGAGAAAATCTATAAATTGAGCATTCCAATAACTTTTATGTATTGCCTTAGTAAATAAACAACATACTATTTTAAAATTGAAAGTCATTACAGTGTAGCAGGCTAATGAGACTGAATGAGGCAACAAACACATCTTTTACAGTCAGACCATCTCATTATTCAAATCCAGTTGATTCAACATTAAGGACACTCTAAATTTTAAAGGGATAATTTTGAAGAGCGAGTGGAAATATCTCTACCTGAATTCTGGTATTGGTTTTGCAACTGCTTAATGATTTCAAACAAACTTCACAACAATGTTGTGTTTCTGCCTGAAGATATTCTTCAACCGTTGAAGTATTCTCATTAGTAAATGGAGCAAGTCAAGAGGCAGAGATGTTAAGGCTCTAGAAGCAACCCTCAGCCAAAGAAGTACACAAATTGGTGGATAAATACTCCAACTTTTTCACCTCTTGTTGGAAAAAATTAGAGGCATATTCTACAGTTGCTTATAGGGTTCCCAGTGAGATTGAGCCTCAGTTGGCCACTGTATTTAACTCACTCATGAGTGTATGTTTTACTGATTTCTCTCCCTTTTTAACGTCATTTTCCTGCTCCATTACCAGGATTTATTGAGTCATCTTTCAAAAAAACTATTTGTGCCCACATCCTTTCTTAGACTTAGACTTTGGTGGAATCCAAAGTAAAACACAATTTAATGTTATAATAAGAAAAGAAGCTCTAAATTCAAACAAAAATCTAAATTTCTCTGAAAGAAAAACCTAGCAAGAGAGTACACTGTGTGTGTATATATATATGTATGTATGTGTATGTGTGTGTGTGTGTATATATATATATATATATATATATATATATATATATATATACGTCCTAAAAGGGAATTCTTGGGAAGAGTTTTCAGCTTTAATATGTAAAAAAGCTTGGGAATCACCACTCTACTCCTGTCCTTACAACGAGTGAAAAAACTGAACAAATAGAAAATAACACTTCTGTTGGATAGATTAGAAAAATGAAGTCACAGTGCAAAATGCCATACGCAAATCTTGAGAGACAGATGAGTATGGAGAATCCCAAAAGAAGTCAGCTTAAATGGAGCAGAAACCATTAGATCCATGAGGTTGCTAGGAACACTACAATGATAGTTCTGACAAATTGCTGGTGGCTGCATATGGACTAGTGTGAGTGTGAAAAATTCTTGGGGCCCACTCTTAGGGGAACCCACACTTTTGTGGGTTTTACCTCTAGAACATTTTGTGTTTTCTTATTGAAGATCAGAGAACAGTACTCATAAAACTCTGGCATGGTGGAGAAAATGGTAACTGTTTTGAAACACACCTAAGGCATTCTTCATAGCAAAGACCTACTCTCCAGTTAAAAAGGAATTGTCTTATCATACCTAGGAGGAAGAGCATTTGTGCAGTGTCAACCATCTCTAACTTTCCTGTTTTACCTAAGAGCAGAACACAGCTAAGAAACAATCATAAAGCCACAGTCCAGAAACACAGGAACACCGAGACTGTTAATCGTAAGATTATGGAATGCTTACTTTTCTCTACACCTTATCTCCATATCTCCATTTCTTCAGTAAAATAATAGAAGATCACAGCTGAAGAAGTTACAAGGCACAAAGTCTATTTAAGAGGAGGTTCCTTAAGGAAATCCAAAGTAGCAGGACAGACAAAAACACTAGTGATATTTGAAGTTTCTGGTGTCTACGGCTACAGAAAATATTAAACACAACCCAACTTCTACCTGGATTAACATAAAATCTTACAATAAAGATCTGTTTTCCTCAGTTGCTATAATCTGAAATATCATGTCTCTTTCTTGGCACAAAATGTAAAGGCATTCCATAAAGCAGGAAAAATTACTCTGAAGAGACAAAGCATGTATCAAACATATAGGTATAAAATTATTCACATAGATAATTTAAAATAATTATAATCAATATGATGAGGACCATAGTGGAAAAGAGACAAAATCCAAGAATAGATGGGTAATATAAGCAGAGAGATGTAAACTCTAACAAAGAAGCAAAGGAAATAGCACAAATAAAAATCACTATCATAAAAATAAAGAATGCCTTTTAGCTCTGTGGTAGACTGGACATGGCTAAGGAAAGAATAAGTAATCTTGGAGACATTTCAGTAGCAACTCCATAAACTGAAATACAAAAAGAAAAAAAGAAGAAAAAAAAACAAATTATTCAAGAACTGAGGGACAGTGATAAAAGGTGTAATGTGCATGCCACTGGAATACTTGAAGGAGAAAAAGAGAATGAGGCGGAAGAAACAGTTGAAGTTATAATTGTTGAGAATTTTTCAAAATTAGTGATAGACTGCAAACCATTGATCCATGAACCGCATTTATCAAAAAAGGATAAATACCAAAAAATATACACCTAGCCATAAAATATTCAGACTGAAAAAAGCCTAAGATGTAATAGAGTCTTAGAAGAACCAAAGGGGGGAAAAATCTTTTCTGTAGGGCAAAAAGTGTAATTACATTAGAATTCTTGTCAGAAACTATACAAGCAAAACAGCATGAAGTAAATATTTAAAATGTGAAAGAAAAAACTCATTGAAATATAATATCCCACAAAATTCTTCTTCAAAAACTAGGAAATAAAAACTTTCTCAGGAAAAAAACCTTAAGGAATTTATAATCAGCAGACCTACTTTCTGAAAAATGTGATATTCTTTAGGGAGAAAAAAATGATACGAGTCAGAAACTTGAAGCTACCTATTGAGGAGCATCAGAGAATAAATAAATGAAGGCACAACAAAGTATTTTAGTTTTGTGTTTTTCATAGATCTAAAAGATAACTGTTTTTGATTAATTATAGTAACAACATATTGAATAAGTGAAATGAATGACAGTAATATTATAAAAGCTGAGAATGAAAATTGATAATATGCTTTTATGAGATCCACATGAAACAATATAGTGTTTTTTAAAGATGAACTTAAAACTATTTATAAATGTATATTTCAAACCCTAGGAACTACTTTTTTAAAAGAAGTATAATTGATATGCTAAAATAGGAGAGAAAATGGAATTTTATAGAACTCTCAATTAAAATCAGGAAAGATAGAAAAAGGAAAAAGGAAAAAAGAACAAATTTAATAAATAGAAAGTAGTTAAAAGCGTGGTAGATATAATATTTATTTATTTACTTACTTATTTCAATAGTTTTTAGGGTACGGGTGGTTTTTGGTTACATGAATAAGTTCCTTAGTGGCGATTTCTGAGATGTTGGTGTACCTGTCACCCAAGTAATGTGCACTGTGCCAGATATGTAGTCTTTTATCCCTCGCTCCTCCCCACTCTTCCTCAAGTCCCCAAATCCATTATGTTATTCTTATGCCTTTGCATCCTCATAGCTTAGCTCCCACTTATAAGTGAGAAGATACAATATTTGGGTTTCCATTCCTAAGTTATTTCACTTAGAATAATAGCCACCATCTCCATCCAAGTTGCTGCAAAGGCCATTGTTTCATTCTGTTTTATGGCTGATAGTCTTCTATGGTGTATATATACTATACTTTCTTTATTGGTTGGTTGATAGGCATTTAGGTCAGTTCTATATTTTTGCAATTGCAAATTGTGCTGCCAAAAACATGCGTGTGAATGTGTCTTTTTCATATAATAGCTTATTTTCCTGTGTGTAGATAGCTAGTAGTGGAATTGCTGGATGGAATGGTAGGTCTACTTTTAGTTCTTTAAGGAATCTCCGTACTGGTTTCCATAGTGGTTGTACTAGTTTACATTTCCACCAGCAGTGTAAAAGTGTACATCCATGCCAGCATCTATTATTTTTTGACTTCTTAATTCTGGCCGTTCTTGCAGGTGTAAGGTGGTATCACATTGAGATTTTAATTTGCCTTTCCCTGATAGTGAGGTTGAGCAATTTTTTTCTCTTTTTTTTTTTTTTTTTTTTTTGAGACGGAGTCTTGCTCTGTCACCCAGGTTGGAGTGCAGTGGCGCGATCTCGGCTCACTGCAAGCTCTGCCTCCCGGGTTCACGCCATTCTCCTGCCTCAGCCTCTCCGAGTAGCTGGGACTACAGGCGCCCGCCACCACACCCGGCTAATTTTTTTGTATTTTTAGTAGAGACGGAGTTTCACCGTGGTCTCGATCTCCTGACCTCGTGATCCGCCCGCCTCGGCCTCCCAAAGTGCTGGGATTACAAGCGTGAGCCACCGCGCCCGGCCGAGCAATTTTTTTCATGTTTGTTTGCTGTTTGTATATCTTCTTTTGAAAATTTTCTATTCATGTCATTTTCTCACTTTTTGATGGTTATTTTTTTTTCTTGATGGTTTGTTTGAGTTCCTTGTAGATTCTGGATATTAGTCATTTGTTGTATGCATAGTTTTCAAATATCTTCTCCCACTCTCTGGGTTGTCTGTTTAATCTGCTGATTATTTCTTTTGCTGTGCAGCAGCCTTTTTGTTTAATTAGGTTCCATTTATTTATTTTTGTTTTTGTTGCATTTGCTTTTGGGTTCTTAGTCATGAATTCTTTGCCTAAGCCAATGTCTAGAAGAGTTTTTTCTGATATTAACTTCTAGAATTTTTATGGTTTCAAGTTCTAGGTTTAAGTATTTTTTCCATCTTGAGTTAATTTTTGTACAAGGTGAGAGGTGAGGATCCAGCATCCTTTTATCAGAAAAACCCTCAACAAAATTGGCACAGGAGTGAGATATCTCAAAGTAGTAAAAGCCATCTTTGACAAACCCATAGCCAACGTCATACTAAATGAGAAAATCTTGAAAGCATCCCCTCTGAGAACCGGAACAAAACAGGGATATCCGTTTTGCCACTTCTATTCAACACAGTACTGGAATTCCTAGCCAGAACAATCATACAAGAGAAAGAAATAAAGGGCATCAAAACTGGAAAAGAGGAAGTCAGACTGTTTCTGTTCACCTATGATATGATCATATACCTAGGACACCCTAAAGACTCATCCAAAAAGCTCCTAAATATGATAAATGAATTCAGTAAAGTCTCAGGATACAAAATCAGTGTATCAAGTTGATAATTACATCAAGAACGCAATCTCTTTTACAGCAGCTGCAAAAAAAACCTTAGAAATATACTTTAAAGAGGTGAAGTGTATATGTGTTTGTGTGTGTGTATATATCTACACATATATATACACACACAGACATACATATAAAGACACATCTATGTCTGTGTTCTTACGTGTTAACCTGATGTTTATTGATACACACATATATTAATGAAATGGAAAAAATATTTTTGTTGCTTAAAAATTAGATAAATTACCAGCAGTTCATGAAAATTACTCAGTAATTCTTGTTATTAGTTTTTTCTTTTTTTCCAACAGTTCTTCAAGAATGAAAATTTTTCATTCAGTTCTTCAAAAACGAAAATTTTTTTCACCCATGTAGTTTAACAAATGCACAAAAACACAAACTGTCAGTCTGTAACTGACTCCTCAATTTTTATAGCTCCCTCTGCACCTGTCTTCTATGTTCCATTCCTTGTCCTCACTTCCACAATAGGGTCTGTAGACATCTGTTTCTTTTTTTTTTTTTTCCTTTCTTTTTTTTTTTTTTTTGAGACGGAGTCTCACTCTGTTGCCCAGGCTGGAATGCAGTGGCACAATCTCGGCTCACTGCAACCTCCACCTTCCCGGTTCATGCCATTCTCCTGCCTCAGCCTCCGGAGTAGCTGGGACTACAGGTGCCCACCATCATGCCTGGCTAATTTTTTTGTATTTTTAGTAGAGACGGGGTTTCACCGTGTTAGCCAGGATGGTCTCGATCTCCTGACCTCATGATCCACCCTTCTTGGCCTCCTAAAGTGCTGGGATTACAGGCATAAGCCACCACGCCCGGCTGGACATCTGTTTGTTTCTTATTGCTGTCCTGCTTTGAGTATCCTGAATGATCATGAGGAAGGGGTAAGACTTCAGTAAGACAGTGCCCTGGATCCTGATGGCTTGGAGACTTGGGTCTGACCAAAGAGATGGAAGAGCTTGGAAGGAGTGAAATGAGAGGGTGACTTCTACTAGGAAGTGGAGGAGGCAGTATTGAGTTGAAAACATCAGAAGTAGGAGTCAGACAACCAGAAGAGCTCCAGGTCCATTACCAACTAGCAGCACTTCCTCTTTAATAAAATAACCCAAATGCAGAGGCCTTCAGCAATCTACAAAAGGAAAATTACAAAGCACTGCTGAAAGACATCATAACTGACACAAACAAATGGAAACACATCCCATGCTCATGGATGGGTAGAATCGGTATTGTGAAAATGACCGTACTGCCCTAAGCGGTCTACAGATTCAATGCAATTCCTGTCAAAATACCATCATCATTCTTCACAAAACTAGAAGAAACAATCCTAAAATGTACATGGGACCAAAAAAGAGCCTGCATAGCCAAAGCAATACTAAGCAAAAATAACAAATTTGGAGGCATCCCATTAACCAACTTCAAATTATACTTACAAGGCTATAGTTATCAAAACTATTAACTGTTAATTTGAGTGACATTTTTATAATAATTTATCCAACAACATCAGAACACATATTCTTCTCATGCTCAGATGGAGCATTCACCAAGATAAACCACATTCTGTGACATAAATGGAAGTAAACTTTTTTAAAGAATAGAAATCAACCCATGATATTCTTAGACCAAAATAGGATTGGATTAAGCTAAAAGTTTATAAAATAGAGACAATTGAAAAACACTGAACTGATTGGAGATTAAACAACACACTTTTAAATAACATATAGATCTAAGATGTCTCAAGAAACATTAAAAAGTATACTGAACTAAATAAAAATGAAAATGTAAAATCAAAATTTGTGGGATGCAGAAAAATTAGTAATTACAAGAAAATTAATAGTCTTAACTGTATTACAAATGAATAAATATCTAAAATCAACATCTGTACATTTGGAAACCAAAGAAAAGCAATTTAAAACCAAAATAGGTAGAAAAAAATAATAAATAGAACAGATTTGTTTTAAAAAAAGAAAACAAAAGAAAAATTAATGAAACAGAAAGCTGGTTCTTAGAGAGGGCCTATGAAATTGACAAAATTCTAGCGAAACTAATCAAGAAAAAAAAGCAAGACACAGGTTGACTATATCAGAAATGAAAGAGGAGCATCACTTCTGATCTATTGCACAATCAAATCATAAGAAAGTAAACTATAGACAACTCTAGGCACACAAATTTGACACTTTACATGAAATGGGCCAGTTTTTTTGAAGACAGAAATTACCGAAAAGTGTGCAGGGAAAATATATAACCAGAGTTGGCCTATATCTATGACAGAAGTTGAATCCATAATTAATAAATTTTCCCCCCAAAAAATCAGGCCCAGATGATTTTACTAGAGAATTGTACTAAACATTTGAGGAAAAAAAATTATACTATTCTTCAAAATCACTTCTAGAAAATAGAAGTAGAAGAATGATATTCTACATCATTCTATGAGTCCAGCATTGTCCTAATTAAAACCACATAAAAGCATGTAAGAAAGGGAAACTAGAGATCAATAATAAGCATGGATGCAAAAAATCTTCAACAAAATTCTAGTAACTTGGACATAGCCAAGTATAAGATGAATAATACACCACAAAGCAGTATTTTAAAAAGTAAATAATAGAAAAAAAATTTAAAAGGAAAAAATAAATGCTGGTTGTCTACTGAAAAATCAGTTAATGTAAACCATAACATTAACATAGTAAGAATTGTACAATAATATCAATTAATGCAGAAAAAGCATTTGACAGAATTTAACATCCCCTTAATGGTTAAAACTTTTAGCAAATCAGAAATAGAGGAGAAGTGTATCAACTCTGTAAAGAATATGTACAAAAATTCCCGCAGCTAACGTCAGCCTAGATAATTTATCCTTAAGATCAGCAACAAGGCAGGAACTACTTCACTTCCTACAACATTCAACATTGTACTGGAAGTTCTACTTAATACAGTAAGACAAGAAAAGGGAATAGAAGGTATATGATTGGGAAAGAAGAAATAAAGCTATCTTTGTTCACAGATGACTATATTACCTATATACGACATCCAAAAGAACTGAAAAAATATCTTCTGCAAGTAATGAATGAATGTATTAAAGTCCCGGGATAACAATGTACAAAGGTATAAAAATATACAAAAGTTGAATGCTATGTCAGCAATGAACAATTGTAATTTGAATTAAAAATATTTATGATATAAACAATTAAATACTTCGGTATAAATATAACAAAATATATATAGGATCTATATATAGAAAGCTGTAAAATCTTTATAAAAGAAGTGAAAGCATATTTAAATAAATGGAGACAAATTTCATTTTCATGGATTAGAAAACTCAATATTGTAAGAATGTCAGTTTCTTCCAAATTAATCAATAGGGAAACCCAATCTTAGTCAAAATCCTAAAAGGCTATTTTTCTAAATATTGACAAACTAATCTTAAAGTTTGTATGGAAAGAAAAAAGATCTAGAACAGCCAAGACAATATGAAAGAATAAAGTTGGAGAACTCAAACTAAGCAACTTTAGTTAAAGCTACAATGAAGTTGTAAAAAAGGCAGCATGATATTGTTAAAGGAATAGGTAAATCAATAGAAAATAATAGCTTAAAAACAGACCCCTACAAATATAGTCAACTTTTCTTTGACTAAAGGAACAAAGCAAGTTGTGGGGAAAAAAGATTGCCTTTTCAACCAATGGTGCTAGACAAATTTGATATTCATGAAACAAACTAACAAACAAAAGGAATCTAGATATAATCCTCACACTTTTCACAAAAATTAACTAAAAATGAATCGTAGACTTAAATGGAAAACGCAGTGCAATAATATAATACTTCTAAAGGATAACAAGAAAAATACAGGTGACCTGGGTTAGGTGATGAGTTTCTACATATAACACCAAAAACATGATCCATGAAAGAAAAAATTCCTAAGTTGACTTAATTAAAATTTAAAAAGTCTTCTCTGCAAAAGGCACTGTTAAGAGAATGAAAAGAAAAACCACAGACTAGGAGAAAACATATTTCATAAAGGTTTTGTATCCAAATTCACAAATATTATTAAAATTCAGAAATAATAAAAGAATCTCACCCTCCAAAAGTGCAAATGATCTGAAGAGACCTCTCAAAAATAGAATGTACAGATGGCAAATATGCATATAAAAATACTCAATATTATTTGTCATCAGGGAATTGCAAATTAAAACAACAATGAAGTATTACCACATTCTGATTACAATGGCTAAAATCCAAAAAAGTAAAAATAAAAAAATGTAACATAGATTGCTGGTGAGCATGCAAAGCAACAGGAACCTTCATTCATTACTGGTGGGAATTCAAAATGTACTGGTTTGGAAGTTTATTACAAAGAACGTAGAGTCTTACCTGTGATCCAGCAATTGTGCTCCTAGTAATTTACTCAAATGATGTGAAAATTTATGCCTACACAAAAATAGCACCCAGAAGTTTATCGTAGCTTTACTCACATATGTCAAAACTGGAAGAAATCAATGAAGCAAACTTTATCTTCAAAAGGTGAGGGACTATTATTCAGTGATAAAATGAGTTATCAGTCAACAAAGAGACATAGATGGATATGAAAGGTATATTACTAAGAGAAAGATGATATTATAAATAGCCTACATACCATATGATTTCAGTTATACGACATTCTTCAAAATGCAGAATAGTAGAGATGATAAAAAGATCAGTGACTGCCAGTGGTTCAGGGGGAGTACTAGCGGTTTGAATGGGTGAAGCAAAGAGGAAATTCAGTACAGTGAAATTTTTCTGTTTGAAACTCTAATTCTGGATACATGACATGATACATTTTTCAAAACACATAGAATTTTACATCATGAACAGTTAATCATACAATTCAAAGTGCTTCCTTCCAAAAAGTACAGGATGGAAAGATGGGAAAAAACGATACATTTACTGTGTAGAAACTATGATCTTCCTTCCTAAAACTCTTAACTCCCATGTAATCACACACACACACACACACACACACACACACACACACACACACACACACACAATCAGACAAATCCCAGTTGAATTACATTTAACAAAGTATCTTGAGCAGTAGTACTCCAAACTAGCAAGATCATCAAAAACCTGAAAATTCTGAGAAACTGTCTTAACTAAGATGGGGCTAAAGAGATATAACAAAATGCAGTCTTGTATCTTACATAAGATCCTGGAATAAAACATGACATTAGGTCAAAACTAATGAAATCTGAATGAAATATGGCTTTAATAATAATTCGTCAGCAGTGGTTTATCAATCTGAACAAATATACTATGCTAAAATGTTACTAATAGGAGAAATGAGTTAAGGGTACATCAGAACACTCTACTACTTCCTCAATTTTCTGTTGTAAATCTGAAACAGTCCTATACAGTCAAGTCTATTTTTTAAAAAAGCAATTCTTAGATATAGTTTTAGAAATTACTTATAAACTCTATCAAACTAAATTGTTTATTATATTATAAAACTATTCCATAATTATTTTTAAAGGTTTATCCTAGGATTGCAAAAATAGTGACCCAATAAAAATGTATTGATAAAATATGTAATGTAAAAGAGAAAAAAAAACTATCATTTGAATAGATGCTAAAAAAGCCATGATCAAATTGAAAACAGCCCTTAAAATATTGGATGGCCTAGTAATATAATCATATTTTAAGATTCTAAAAATAATTAAAAACAAATAAACCTGTGCAACACTATAGGCGACTCATTATAGTGAAGACCAAGAGAAGTACATGCATTATCACTGCAATACTCAAAGTTTGTGGTTGAAGTATGTGTTAATTCACCCAGACACAGATACGAAAAATTAGATGATAAATTTCAATTGTTTCACAGAAAATGGAGTTGTCTAAATAGACTAAAATCTATTGGAAATTATTAGAACTGATATGAGGATTATGTGGTTGTATTGATTTCCTAGGGCTGGTGTAATAAATTACAACAAACTAAGCAGCTTAAAACAACAGAAATTTATCGTCTCATGGTTCTGGAAGCTAAAAGCTCAAAACAAAATTCGGTTAGGGCTGGGCTTCCTCTGAAGTCTCTAGAGGAAGATCCTTCTTTGCCTCTTGTAGTATCTAGTAACCCCAGGTTTCCTTGGCTGTGGCAACATAATTCCAATCTCTGCTTTCACCTTCACATGGTCATCTTCCTTCTGTATCTATGTATCTCTGTGTATTCACATGGCATTCTTCTCCCTGTGTCACTGCTTTGTCTTGTAAAAGCAACAGTCAAACAAACAACCCCATCAACAAGTGAGCAAAGGATATGAACAGACACTTCTCTAAAGAAGACATTTATGCAGCCAAAAGACACATGAAAAAATGCTCATCATCACTGGCCATCAGAGAAATGCAAATCAAAACCACAATGAGATACCATCTCACACCAGTTAGAATGGCGATCATTAAAAAGTCAGGAAACAACAGGTGCTGGAGAGGATGTGGAGAAATAGGAACACTTTTACACTATTGGTGGGACTGTAAACTAGTTCAACCATTGTGGAAGTCAGTGTGGCGATTCCTCAGGGATCTAGAACTAGAAATACCTTTTGACCCAGCCATCCCATTACTGGGTATATACCCAAAGGACTATAAATCATGCTGCTATAAAGACACATGCACAAGTATGTTTATTGTGGCACTATTCACAATAGCAAAGACTTGAAACCAACCCAAACGTCCAACAATGATAGACTAGATTAAGAAAATGTGGCACATATACACCATGGAATACTATGCAGCCATAAAAAATGATGAGTTCATGTCCTTTGTAGGGACATGGATGAAGCTGGAAACCATCATTCTCAGCAAACTATCCGCAAGGACAAAAAACCAAACACCACATGTTCTCACTCATAGGTGGGAATTGAACAATGAGAACACTTGGACACAGGAAGGGGAACATCACACACTGGGGCCTGTTGTGGGGTGGGGGGAAGGGAGAAGGATAGCATTAGGAGAGATACCTAATGCTAAATGATGAGTTAATGGGTGCAGCACACCAACATGGCACATGTATATATATGTAACACACCTGCACGTTGTGCACATGTACCCTAAAACTTAAAGTATAATAATAAAAAAAGGAACAAAAATAAAAGCAACAGTCATATTGGGTTAGGGTTTAGCCCAATCTAAACTGATCTCAATTATATTCACAAAGACCCTATTTCCAAATAAGCTCACATTCACAGGTATCAGTGCATACCATCAGTGAATATCATTAGGACTTCAACATATCTTTTTTGGGAACCCAATTCAACCTATAGCAGTGGTATAAAAGGAACAAATTAATAACAGTTTTCATATACACCAACAATAACCAATTGAAAGCATGTTTATGTGTGAGTGTATGTGTCCTTGTTTGTATAAAATATATATATATATTTATATTTACTCACAAATAACTAAAACATTAAAATATATTCATATATACATTTTAACCATATATTCATGGATTACATATAAATATACATATTATATATTTATATAGTGTATACTTTTATTAAAAATATAACATAGTGGCTCTATCACATCCTAGCTCTATGACCTTAGGTGTTTTCAGAAATCTCTCAATATCTCTGTCAATGTTTCTGGTGTTTTCAATAGGCACCAAGATATTGTAGTGATGATTAAATGTGTGGTATTTTTTAAGATCAAGTCCTAGCACAGTATATATTTACGATCATGCAGTTCAGTGATTATTTGTAAGAAATTCAAGCTTTATGTGAAGTATCATATAAAACTTTATGTGATGCATTAATGAATAATTTATTGAATAAATATTTCTGCGTCAGGAAAATAAAATTGTAAAGATACAAAGTTTCCTCATTTAAAGTATAGATTTGTAATGCAAACTCAATTAAAACCTAACTTCTATTTATGAAAGAATTTGTTAATGATACTACTAAGCATTCTGATACAGAACTGTGTAAGAACTGTACAGAAATTTTTGAAGAATAAAAGTAATAAGACTTGTAGTTTTCTTCTTCTCATTGTGTCTCTGCCAGGTTTTGCTATCATGATAATGCTGGCTTTGCAGGATGAGTTAGGGAGGATTCCCTTTTGATGTTTTGTAATAATTTCAGTAGGCTTAGTATCAGCTCTGTAGACATTTGGTAGAATTCAGCCATGAATCTTTCTGGTTGAGGGCTTTTTTAGGTTAGGAGGTTTTTTATTACCGATTCAACTTTGGAACTCATTATTGGTCTGTTCAGAGCTTCAATTTATTCTAGTCCAATTTTGGAAGGTTGTATATGTTCAGGACTTTATCCATTTCCTCTAGATTTTCTAGTTTGTGTCCATAGAAATGTTCATAATAGTCACTGAGGCTCATATCTGTTTCTATGGTATCAGTTGTAATGTCATGCTTATCATTTCTGATTGTGCTTATTTGAATCTTCTCTCTCTTTTTATTTGTTAATCTAGCTGGTTGTATATCACTGATGAACATACAGGCAAAAATCCTTAGCAAAATACTAGCCAATCAAATCCAGCTGCACATCAAAAAGTTAATCCAACACAATCAAGTAGATTTTATTCCTGGGATTCAGGGTTGGTTCTACATACACAAATCAATACAGGTCATTCACCACTTGAAAAGAATTAAAACAAAAACCAAATGATTATCTCAATAGATGCAGAAAAAGTTTTCAATAAAACCCAACATCTCTTTTGATACAAATTCTCAGAAAAGTAGGTATCAAAGAAATGGAACTACAAATTACTACTCAAAGAAGTCAGAGATGACACAAAGAAATGGGAAAACATTTCATGCATATGGATAGGATGAATTGATATTGTTAAAATGTCCATATTACCAAAAGCAATTAATAGATTCAATGCTATTTTTATTAAACTATAATTTACATTTTTTATAGAACTAGAAAAACTATTTTAAAATTAATATGAAACCAAAAAGTTGCCCAAATAGACAAGGCAATCCTAAGCAAAAACCATACACCTACAATTATCTGATCTCTGCTAAACCTGACAAAAACAAGCAAAAGAAAAGGATTCTTTATTCAATAAATGGCGCTGGGATAACTGGCTAGCCATATGCAAAAGTTTGAAACCGGACCCCTTATAAAAAATCAACTCAAGATGGATTAAAGAGTTAAATGTAAACCCAAAATTATAAAATCCCTGAAAGACAACCTATGCAGTTACATTCAGGACATAGGCATGGGCAATTTCATGATGAAGAAATCAAAAGTAACTACAATAAAACAGAAATTGACAAATGGGATCAAAATAAACTAAAGGGCTTCTGCATAGCGAAAGAAACTATCAACAGAGTAAACAGACAGCTTACAATACACGAGAAAATATTTGTGAACTATGCATCGACAAAGGTCTAATATCCATCATCATTAAGGAACTTAGACAAGTTTACAAGAAAAAACCCCACAAACAATTCAATTAAAAAATGGGCAAAGGACATGAACAGATGCTTTTCAAAAGAAGACATACATGCAGCCAACAATTACAAAAAGAAGTTCAACATCACTGATCATTAGAGAAATGCAAATCAAAACTATAATGAGATACCATTTAATATCACTCAGAATGGCTGTTATTAAAAAGTCAAAAAACAGATGCTGGTGAGGTTGTGGAGAAAAAAGAGTGCTTACTTACTGTTGGTGAGAGTATAAATTAGTTCAGCCATTGTGGGAGACAGTGGCAATTCCTCAAAGACCTAAACAGAGGAAATACCGTTCAACCCAGCAATTCCATTACTGGGTATGTACCCAAAGGAATATAAATCATTCTCTTATAAAGATACATGCATGTGTATGTTCATTGCAGCACTATTCACAATTGTGAAGACATGCAATAAACCTAAACACCCATCAGTGATAGGCTTGATAAAGAAAATATGGTACATATATACCAGGAAATTCTACGCAGCCTTAAAAAAAAGAATGAGATCATGTCCTTTGCAGGGACACAGATGGACCTGGTGGCCATTATCCTTAGCAAACTAACACAGGAATAAGACACTACATACCACATGTTCTCATTTATAAGTAGGAGCAAAATTATGAGAACAAATGGACACATAGAGTGGAACAACACACACTGGGGCCTTTTGGAGGTTGAAGGGTGTGAGGAGGGAGAGGATCAGGAAAAATAACTAATGGATACTAGGCTTAATAGCTGGATAATGAAATAATATGTACAACAAACACCCATGACAAAAGTTTACCTATGTAACAAACCTGCATTCGTACCCTTGAACTTAAAAGCTACAAAAAAATAAAATCGTACCTCAACATAATGAGAGCCGTCTATGACAATGCCCCAGCCAACATTATGATGAATGGGCAAAATCTGGAAACATTTCCCTTGAGAACTGAAACAAAATACGGACATCCACTCTTACCACCTTATTCAACACAATACTGGAAGTCCTGGCCAGATCAATCAGGCAAGATAAAGACTTAATAGGCATCCAAATCAGAAAAAAAAAAAGCCAAACTGTCTTTCTTTGCTGAATATATTATTCTATACCTAGAAAACCCTGAGGAGTCTGCCAAAAGTCTCCTAGAACTGATAAATGACTTCAATAAAGTCTTAGGATATAAAATCAATGTACAAAACTCAGTAGCATTTCTATACGCCAATAATGTTCAAGCTGAGAGCACAATTAAGAAAGCAATCCCATTCATAATAACCACACATAAGAAAATACCTAGGGATACATCTAACTAAGGAGGCAAAAGTTCTGTACAAAGAGAACTAGAAAATACTGTTGAACTAAATCAGAGCTGACACAAATAGAAAAAATATTCCATGCTCATGGCTGGAAGAATTGATATTGTTAAAGTGGCCATACTGCCCAGAGCAATCTACAGATTCAACACTATTCCTGTCAAATTACCAATGTAATTTTTCACAGAATTAGAACAAAGTATTCTAATATTCACATGGAACCAAAAAAGAGCCTGACTAGCCAAAGCAATCCTAAGCAAAAACAACAAGCCAGAGACACCACATTATCTGATTTCAAACTATACTACAATGCTATAGTAACCAAAACAGTATGGTACTAATACCAATATGAAAACATAGACCAAAAGAACACAATAGAAAACCCAGAAATACAGCCACACATCTACAACCATCTGATCTCCAATGAAGTTGACAGAAACAAGCAATGGGGAAAGACTCCCTATTAAATAAATGTTACTGCTACCCCTGTGCAGAAGAATGAAACTGGATCCCTACCTTTCACCACTTAAAAAAATTAACTCAAGATGGATTAAACATTTACATGTAAGACTTCAAGCTGTACAATTCTAGAAGAAAACCCAGACAATATTCTTCTCAATATCAGCCTTGTGAAAGAATTTATGGCTAAGTCCATGTATCAATTGTAACAAAACCAAAAATTGGTGAGTGGGATCTAATTAAACTAAAAAGCCTGTGCACAGCAAGAGAAACTATTGATGGAGTAAACAGATGATATGGTTTGGCTATGTCCCCACCCAAATCTCATCTTGAACTGTAGCTCTGATAATCCCCACATGTTGTGGGAGGAACAAGGTGGGAGATAACTGAATCATGGGGGTGGGTTTTTCCCATGCTATTCTCGTGATAGTGAAAAAGTCTCATGAAATTGTTTTAATTGTTATTGTTTTATAATCAGCAGTTCCCCTGCACATACTCTCTTGCCTGTTGCCATGTAAGACATGCCTTTGCTTCTTTGCCTCCTGCCATGATTGTGAGGCCTCCACAGTCATGTGGAACTGTGAGTCAGTTAAATCTTTCCTGTATAAATTACCCAGTCTCAGTATGTCTTTACTAGCAGCATGAGAACAGACTAATACAGTAAATGGGTACCGGTAGAGTGGAGTGCTTCAATAAAGATACCTGAAAATGTGGAAGCGACTTTGGTACTGGGTAACAGGCAGAGGTTGGAACAGCTTAGAGGACTCAGAAGAAGATAGGGAAATGTGGGAAAGTTTGAAACTTCCTAGAGATTTGTTGAATGGCTTTGACCCAAATGCTGACGGTGATAGGGATAATAAAGTCCAGGCTGAGGTGGTCTCAGATGGAGATGACGAACTTGTTGGGAACTGGAGTAAAGGTCACTCTTGTTGTGCAAAGAAATTGGCAACATTGCACCACTGCCCTGGAGGTCTGTAGAACTTTGAACTTGAGAGAGATGAATTAGGGTATCTGGTGGAAGGAATTTCTAAGCTGCAAAGTGTTCAAGAGTAAGCAGGCCATAAAAGTTTGGAAAATTTAAGCCTAATGATGTGATAGAATAGAAAACCCTGTTTTCTGGGGATAAATTCAAGCTGGCTGCAGAAATTTGCATAAGTAATGAGGAGCCAAATGTTAATCACTAAGAAAATGGGGAAACATCTCCAGGGCATGTCAGAGACCTTTGCAGCAGCCCTCCCGTCAGAGACTCAGAGGCCCAGGAGGGAAAAATGGTTACCCAGGCTAGGTCCAGGGCCTCCTTGCTGTGTGCAGCCTTGTGACATAGTGCGCTTCATCCAAGCTGCTCCATCTGTGGCTTCAGAGGGTGCAAGCCCCAAGCCTTGGCAGCTTGCATGTGGGGTTGGTCCTGTGGGTGCATAGAAGGCAAGAATTGAGGTTTGGAAACCTCCACCTAGATTTCAGATGATGTATGAAAATGCCCTAAATGGTCAGGCAGAAGTCTGTTGCAGGGGTGGAGCCCTCATAGAGAACCTCTGCTAGGGCACTGCAGAAGGGAAATGTGGGGTCAGAACCCCCATACAGTCCCCACTGTGGTACTCTCTAGTGGAGCTGTGGGAAGAAGGCCACCCTCCTCAAGACCCTAGAATGGTAGATCTACTGACAGCTTGCACTGTGTTCCTGGAAAAGCTGCAGAAACTCAACCCAAGAGGGGGTCTGTGTCCTGCAAAGCCACAGGGGTAGAGTTGCCAAAGTCTTGGGAGCCCACCTCTTGCATCAGAGTGATCTGGATGTGAGACATGGGATCAAAGAAGATCATTTTGGAGCTTCAAGAGCTGACTGCCCTGCTGGATTTCGGACTTACATGAGGCCTGTGACTCCTTTGCTTTGGTCAATTTCTCTCACTTAGAATGGATATATTTATCCAATGCCTATACTCCCATTGTATCTAGGAAGTAAGTAACTTGCTTTTAATTTTATAGGCCCATAGGCAGAAGAAACTTGCCTTGTCTCAGATTAGACTTTGGGCTGTGGATTTCTGAGTCAATGCCGAAACCAGTTAAGACTTTAGGGGACTGTTGGAAGGACATGATTGTGTTTCAAAATGTGAGGACATGAGATTTGGGAGGGGCCAGTGGCAGAATGATATTGTTTGACTGGGTCCCCACCCAAATCTCATCTTGAATTGTAACTCCCATAATGTCCATGTGTTGTGGGAGGGACTTGTTGGGAGGTAATTGAATCATGGGGGTGGGTTTTTCCCATGCTGTTCTCATGATAGTGAGTAAGTCTCAGGAGATCTGATGGTTTTATAACGGGCAGTTCCCCTGCACAAGCTCTCTTGCCTGCCACCATGGAAGACATGCCTTTGCTTCTCCTTTGCCTCCTGCTGTGATTGTGAGGCCTCCCCAGCCATGTGGAACTGTGTGTCAATTAAACCTCTTTCCTTTAAAAATTACCCAGTCTTGGGTATGTAGTTATTAATAGTGTGAGAACAGACTAATACAACAGACAACCCACTGAATGGGAGAAATATTTACAAACTCTGCATTCGACAAAGGACTAATATCCACAATTTATAAGCAACTTAAGTCAACAAGCAAAAAACCAATAACCCCATTAAAAAATGGCCAAAGAACATGAACAGACACTATTGAAAAGAAGACATACAAACAGCCATCAAACATATAAAAAGATGCTAATCATCTCTAATCATCAGGGAAATGCAAATCAAAACCATAATGAGATACAATCTCATACCAGTCAGAAAGGCTTTTGGTTAAAAAGTCAAAAAATTACAGCTGCTGATGGGGCTGTGGAGAAAAGGGAATTCTTGTGCACTGTTGGGGAGAATGTGAATTAGTTCAGTCACTGTAGAAAACAGTTTTCAGATTTCTTAAAGAACTAAAAGCTGAACTACCATGTGACCCAGCAATCTCATTACTGGATATATACCCAAAGGAAAATAGATTGTTCCACCAAAAAGTTACATGCACCCATATATATTCATTGCAACACTAGTCACAATAGCAAAGACATGGAACCAAACCAAGTGCCCATCACCAGTGGATTGGATAAACAAAATGTGGTACCTACACAACATGTAATACTACACAGCCATAAAGAAGAACAAAACTGTGTTATTTGTAGCAACACGGGTGCAGCCAGAGGCCATTATCCTAAGTGAATTAAAGCAGAAACAGAAAACCAAACAACATGTGTTCTCACTTACAAATGGGAACTAAACATTGGCTCTACATGGTTATAAAGATGGGACAACTGACACTGGGGAATACAAGAGGAGAGATTGAAAAACTACTTATTGGGTACAAAGCTCACTTCCTGAGGTGTGGGTTCGATCATACTCCAAACATGAGCATCACACGATATGTCTTTGTAACCTGCACGTGTACCCCTGGAATATAAAAAAAAGTTGAAATTTAAAAAGAAAGGAATGAAAAATAGGGGGAGAACAGAGGTAACAAAAAAAAATGAGTGCCCTTCTAGGAAATGAAAATCTGGTTTAAGAAACTGTATTAATTAAAAATCATGATAATAGAGTAAACTTTTATTAAACTTCTTTTTTAAGTGTCATTTGGATCAGTGAATGAAGAACTATTAAATATTACTTAAAGATCAATTATATATTTGAAATATGTCAAGTTATAATTTGAACTTACATTTAATATAAAAATAATTTCCAGATGGACACAACAGTTAACTGTAATCAAATAAAAATCAAATAACTCAAAGACAAATACTTGTTAAAATCTCACAATGGAAAAATGCTTAATAAATTAGAAAGTTTGAAGATATTTGCCCAGTAATTCCAATCTACGTACATTAAAAAAATACTTCTGAGTGAAGATATTTATAAAATTTTAGAAGAAGATAATTCAAAGTAATGTAAATACCTAATAATGAAGAAAAGGCTAAATATATAATACATTAATATGGTAGAATTGCATCAAATGTTGAAAAATGTTGAGTGAAAAAAACATCTTCCTCATAAAATTATAAGTGAATTAATAATAATTAAATCCAATTATTCTGTATAGTCTCAATTTTTGCAAAAAAATGATACAAGTGTGTTTGGAAAAATATTGATATAGCTATCTAAATAACTACTTATTTGTATTTATTTTATTCTGCAATAAATATTTATTATTAATACACTCCTAATATGAAGTAACGGTTATATTTTAAATTCAAAATAAACAATAATACTTTAATTTATCAGTTTCAAATCCCCTTCATATCTGTGGGTTTCACATCAATGGATTTAGCCAACCATAGATAAACAATATTTAGAAATAAATTGTGTTCATATTTAATATGTACAGACTTTTTTCCCTTGCCATTATTACTTAAACAATACAGGATAACAAATATTTACATAACATTTTCATTTTACTAGATATTATAAATAGTCTAGGGATGATTTAAAGTGCATGAAAGTATGTGCATAGTTTATATATTATATTATTTTATATTAGAGACTTGAGCATCCATGGCTTTCGGTATCTCTGGGAGCTTCTGGAACTGATTCCCACAGATACTGAGGGATGGCTGTACTACAGTCCTATCCACCTCTATCTAGTGCATTTGCATGTTTCTCTCTGGTAGCACCCTGAGTGCAATCTACCTTACAACTTTTAATGTTAATGTTTTACTTCCATTAAATTATAAGTTCATTATAGTACTAGATATGTCATCTGAAGTTATGTCAATTTAAACATTTCTTCATAAAGTCCCAACATTCTGTACAAAGATTGGACATGTCTGGCTGAACGATTTCACTCTACACCCAATATTTTACTCCGTATTACAGTAGAGGGCAATTTGTACCCTTCCCTGAGTTTTGGAATCACTTATAAACTAAATCCCATGAGCTCCAGATCAGTCTCCAACTATTGATACTCATTGAGAACCTGGATACTGACATTTACTCTAAATAATGAGTCATTAATGAAAAACAAATATAGAAATGTCTTCAAATGTTAAACAAAGTTGAAATACACGTAAGATTTGACAGATAGTTGATATCCTTAATATACTATTGCTTTACCATAGGAGAAGCAATAATCCTGGAACACAAAGTATTCTTGATATGAAATGTAATATATGTTGGGATATAAATATCAAGACAGCAATATTAGTAGAGAAGATAGATCAAAATAAAAATCAGTAACATAGCACATAAGTAATAAATATAAAAATATGCATAATTTAGGTTATTTAAAAAAATCATATACTTTCAGATAAGAAAGAGTGAAGAATGATAACATGAAAATATACACTATGCTTAAGCCGTGCTCAAATCAAACATGTAAGAAGAGTCTTCAAATATTTGCTAATTCCAATGCGGGAAGGCTTTCATGGAATCTAATTTGGAAAAGATTGCGAAAATTAATTATTTAAGTTTAAAAACAAAGAATATATAACTGAACCAAAATATCATAGAGCAAAGAAAGGGGGTCAGAAAAATAGGATAAACCTTACTTTAGATATTTAAGGTTTTTTTTTCACAAGTCACTTGAAAATTAGTATCTAGATTAGTATTATTATTAATTATTATTATGTTTTAACCTCAAAGTTTTTCCCACAAACTATTAAATTGTCATTGTTTGCTTAATAGTCTTAGGCAAAGATAAATTTTCAAAGATCCAGTTTCTTCTTCTATAATAATCTTTCTCAGCCTTGATACATTGAGATTTTGGCCTGGACATTTCTTTGCTTCGGGAAGTTATCCCATTCTTTCCTTATCAGCATATTGGGTCTTTATCCACTAGATGCCACTTTCCCTTACCCCATCATTGTGACAACCAGAAATGTCCAGGTTTACCTTGAGGGGCAAAATCCTCCCTGTCGAAAACTGCTAGTTGGTAATATTAATAGCATCTATACCATAGATTTACTGCAAAAAATAAACAAGATTAAACTATTACCTGGGTCATGGGTTTGATGTGAGAATTAATTGTAGCAAAGTTCCTAACAAACAGTAAATGATCAAGAAATGTTAGTTATTTTTATTTGACCTAGGCCCTATTTTATGACATAAAACAGTAATACCCAAGTTCTCTTCCAGTTCTTAAATTCTATGATTCTTTCAGGTTATATAAATATCCAATACCCTATAAAATCAATTGAAACTTTTTCAGCAAAGATCGCTGAAGTAAAATAAATGCAGACCATATTTTTAAATTGTCCCGTAGACACAAATAGGAAAATGAAAATAGGTGTATTTTATATATAAGATAAAGTATCTTATGGGAAAGGAAGAATATGTATATGTATTATTTACAATTTTTATAATACCATTTATTATAATTAAAGGCTGTATAAAACTATTAATAGTATTTATTTTTATACAGAGTAAGAAACTTTGAGGCACTTTTACCCTTTTCCATTTTTTTATTACATATACATATATATATATTTAGATGTCACTTAAAACTTTCTTATGGGGGCTTGTCAGAGATTCTATTTAACCTCCTTATTTATGATGAGCTCTCTTAATTCTGCTGGTTCACAAGAACAAAAGCCTTTGCTTGTGCTGAAAGCTATTAAAAATGGGACAAATGGACTGATGCAGCGTTCCCAAGTGTAGTGTTTATATAATGCCCAAAATCCAGAGAACCATAACAAACACTGTGATGCTTTTATATGTCAGCTGGTACAAAATGCAATAATTTACCATCTTGTCCTCTACCATGGAAGGTATCCTCAATTACTGAAGACAACTGCAATGCTAAAGTATTTACCAGGGAAAGGCCCTTGAGACTGTAGGTTTTATGTTTCAGATTCTGTTTTATTGTTTCCTGTACAAGAGTATCAGAAAATGACATTTCTTGCTCACTAAGGCTGATTAATCTGATATTACCAATATAGTGATCAATATTTTGGTCTTTGTAATTTTAAGACTATTAAGGTTACTTCAGGTCAGATTATAACAAAATACAATCACAGCCCTGGGCAAGACAACAAATGTGTTCTGTGGTCTATCCCTGGTGAATGAAAATACCTTTTATCTGTTTTCATGAAGGAGATAGAAAGTGATATTTGTCAGATCATATTTGCAAAACCAAGAGTAGAAGCTGAGTTGAGTTTTTAAAGATACTACATACTATATTACATAATATAAATACACAGCAGATGCATTAGGAATTATCAGTTGCTTAGATTTACATGATTTCCCCCATCATCACCCAGATTCAAATTTTTGCATGTGTCATTCCAGTAAATTAAATGAGGATGTGATAGGGACTTGGACTCCTGCACCCTTTTTATTTTTGAGAATGTTATTATCGCTGCCATCTTATTTGTTGCTGATTTTCTATTTTCATTACTGGGTACACAGCTTTTATTAGAGAATGTGATGGTTAATTTTATGTTAGCCATTTATATTTTATTGTACCGTTTCCAATCCCGTTTTATGTTTCATTACTTGTGTATATAAATTTTCCTTGACTGGCTTATGGGATACCCAGAAAGCTGTAAGATTGATTTTGGAGGAACTTAGCATTTGAATCAGTAAACTGAGTCAAGATCATCTGCCCTTACCAGTGTGGGCAGGCATCATGCAATCTTTGAAGGCCGGAATAGAACAAAATGGCAGAGGAAAGGCGAATTTGCTTTCTCTTCTATAACAGCAATATCAATCTTTTCTTCCCCTGAGGAGCTTTGGGTTTTTGAGCCTGTGGATGCCAGGACTTAAACCATTGACTCTCCTGGTTCTCAGTCTTCAGACTCATTGAATTACACCGCTGGCTCTCCTGGTTCTCCAGAGTGCAGATGGCATATCATGGGACTTCTTGCATTCCATAATTGTGTGAGCCAATTCTCACAATAAATTTTATTTATCTCTCTTTGCTTCTCTCTCTCTCTCTGTCTCTATCCCTCCGTGTGTGTGTCTATGTGTGTGTGTTTATGTGTGTATGCATCCTATTAATTCTGTATCTTTGAAAAGTGCTGCCTAATACAGGAACTTTTGCTTGGTCTTCCCTACCATAATTGATCTTATTCCACATTTCAGCAAACCAATGCAATTTCTGTAACTTGCTATGTACATCCATTTTAATTATGTCCTTGATGATCAGGGCAATGAACACACGGTAGTTTAATGAACCCATTAGACTAATGTAAGAGAAAGGTGGTCCAGAAAGCCATTTATCAGCTGATCCCTGAAAATTCCAATTATAATAGATATCTTAATGGCATTTTTGTGTACCCTGGTATCAGTGTCATCTCAGCCCTGGTATTTAAACATTCTTGAAAGACTGGGTGCAACTATCCCTAATTATAATAGCTTTAGGACATCTTTGGAAGTGGTTTTGGAAAGTAATTATATACATAGGCCTGCTAAGATGATTCAGAGTTTTTCCTTAAAAGGACCTGATCATGGATTCTGGTTCCAATAAATGATTCAAAGGTGAAAAGTAGATGAGGGTAAATGATATTCTAATTTGTAACTGACATTAGCCTTTCTTCCTTGCCAATTTTTCATTGTATATATTATTACTATTGACATATATCTATATAACTCCAATCCTCCTGGTTGCCAATCCAGGTTTTGTGTCCATAATGATAATTTCATCCACCTGTTCTCGGATAGTTAGGTACTGAATCCTGGTCTCCATAGTTCTTCAATTCTATTATTCCCATTTACACTAAGAAGCCCTGTTCAATGGTTGTGTCTTCAATCATTAACCCTGCCCTGCAGAGGACAGACACTACTGACATTTGCAATGATAGTATTGTCCCAATCACTAAGGCATTTCTTATTACTATTGTAAAGGGAGAGTCTTTTCTCCTTCCTGTGGAACATAGTCAACTGGTATGTTCACTAATCTTACATACCAGCCTGGCACATTCTCTTCCAAGCTTTTTATAGTCCTTCTTCAAAATGTTGTCAAGATAGTTTAGCATCCTCATTTTATTTATTGTAGGCCAACATCATTTCCTAAATTCAATGAACCATTATACCAGAGTATAAGGCTAACTTCAGGCATCTCTGTTAGCAAATCAGAAGAGAATGCTCATGTTAATAAACAACTAATATGTTTGACTCATTCCTTTGTCTTGTAATGTCAAGCTCCACCACTTTATAGGTCCTCCAAGTTTCTGATGTTATTTATTTGGTAGGTTCTGCCATGTTTCAAGTAAATAATTCCTTTCATACAATTGCAAAGAGAGTATTTCTTCACTTGACTCATGATAGTAGATCTTGAAGGGAAGTCAGAACTGATCCTGAAGAGAACAAGGAATGTAAAAAAAGACATCTATCTCAAGTTATGCCTTTACTTATTAATCAGCAATGGGAAGCTACACTTCTCTAGCAAAAGCAAAGGTACCTATTGCTGCCAACCCAGGTGCTTCAGGGGAATCTGCTGGTTTAAGAATTTCAGATCTATCCACGTAAATGTCTATACCAGGATTAAGAGTCCCACTGCTTCTACGTCTATGATATTTTAAAGCCAGCTGCCTAGAGCAGTAACTTGTTATTAAAGCATCTTTCATTGGTGTTCCCTAATTCTCTCTTTCACTTTCTTACTTAATTTCTTGTTTCCCTTTCTTACAGTCCTATGATAAAGGGAGATCCTTAAGGGAGAATCATTCTTATGATTAGTAGGTCTAATTTTCTGTGCAGCTTTCTTTCCAACTGCATGAGACAGGGTGCCATTAAATGTCATAATGTAAACCTTCTGTTGGTCACAGTGTCTTTATTCTAAGACAATACTTGGCTGAGATAAGTCTATCAGTTTTTTTTTAAAGCTCCTTTGACAGTTAATGAGACAAGTGACACAAGTCTTGCGGTTACCATTGCCTTTATATCTTTCAATTGCTAGAGCTGTTGCAAAAACTAGTGCTGTGCCTTTCTACTCATATTATAGCCTAAAGCACCGTTAGTAATTGGAATACTGAAGGAAGCCAGAAAAACTATATTAGTCAGCTTTCTCTAGAGAAACAGAACACACACACACACACACACACACACGCACTCACGAACATATGAGGATTAGTAATATATATGATTATATATATCTGTATATATAATAGGTATATAATCATATATATGATTATATATTATATATAATTTATATAATATATAATATGTATATAATAGTATATATTACCAAACCATCAACTCTTTTGCTTCTCCAGCTTGCCAACTGCAGATCTTAGGACTGGTTGTTTTATAGATGTATATAAAACAACGTGGGTCTTAACTGTGTGGATCCACTTATACATGGATTATTTTTCAAGCAAACATGGATCAAAGATATAGTATTTGCAGGATGAGAAACTCTCACATAAAGAGTGACAATTTTTTACATACGTGGGGTCTGTAGGGTTAACTGTGGAACTTGAGTATGCATGGATTTTGGTATCTGTGAGGGTCCTAGTACCAATCCCCAGCGTATATCAAGGGATGACTATACATCTATAAAGAGATTCATTATAAGAAATTGGCTTATGTGATTACACCAGCCGAGAAGTCCCAAGATCTGAAGTTGTCAAGCTGGAGAACCAGGAGAGCTGATGATATTGTTCCAGCCTGAGTCTGAAGGCAAGACAACCAACAGTGTCAATGATAGAACTTCCCATCTGATTCAAAGTCCAAAGCGGAAGAAGACTGCTCTCCCAGCTCAAAGACAGTGATGCTGAAAAAGAGAATTCCCTTTCATTCAGTACTTTTGTGCTGTTCAGGTCTTCAAGGTATTGGATGAGGCCCACCCACATTGGCGAGTACAATCTGTTTTACTCTGTCTACTGATTTAAAGGTTAATGTCATTTAGAAACAATCTCACAGACTGACCCAGAATGATGATTAACCAAACATCTGGGTAGCCTTTGGCACAGTCAACTTGACACAAAAATTAAGCATCACAGTAATCCACCTCATTTGCCATTAGCAGTGCGATCTCAGTTACACTGTGATTAATGAATAATCCAAATCCAAAGTTCCACGCTGAGTGTCTGCTTTCTAAGGCTACTTATGGTACCAACTAAGTAAATTCTGGTTTTCTCAATAGAAAACCTGAAACAAGACTTAGGTACAAGTAATTTATTTGTTTAGTGACCCCAGGAAATAGGAGGTGAGTATAAAAATTGAGACAGAGAAGTAAGAAAAGCCAATAAAAAAATACACAAATGGACAAAATTACTGCTGTAGGCAACTGGAACTTAATCTTGTTTCAGGTGCATGGAAAGATTATGTAAAACATAACTTAGTTTTCATACCTAGGGGAGAATGTTGGATACTCATACAAAAGCCTCTATGCCTCGTTAATTGATTCTTGTTCCTACCTTATTTACTGGCATTCTCAAATTGTCCTGAATGAGGCCCAAGTATTCTCCCACCCTAAAATCAGGGAATACCTATAGGGAGAAAGATGGAAGAAGTAGCTAGCCATAAGTGAATTATCTGCATGCGACCTATGGTAGGGTGGTGGGTAATGCAGTTTTTGCAGGATGCAGACAGCCTTTGCCACAAAGTTCTTTTTTCCTTGATATTTTAGTGAACAGATAAATAAAATATTAGACTCTGAAACATTTTTCTAGAAATAATTTAAAAATAAAAATTTATTTCCTTGTTATATATGTTCTCAATAATATATTTGAGTAAATTTTGCAACTTTTATTTACTTAGATTAAGATTCCTTATAATTAATATATCAAGTACAATATACCAAAATAGGTTTCTATTATAATTCTAGTGAAAAGGTACATGTATATGAACATACATTTAGAAATCTGGATAGATGTTAAATATTTTAACAATGGTAATAGTTTGCTGATAAGATTTTAGATAAATTTTTCCACATACATTTCCATACACTTTCTCCAGCAACTCCAGGAAGGGCAGAAAGCTTTGATACTTACTTCATAGACAGTTCATAGCAGGTAGATTTGCCTTTTGGCAAAAGTCCTTATTTTACTCCTTCCTTCTTATATATAATGGCCAAAAGTGAATCTCCTTACATAGAAGTCCTTAAAGATTTACAAAATTAAGTATTTTTACTCTGTGCCTAGCTCAGTATACCTGAAGAATGTAAGCTGGGAGGGAGCCCAGAGCCACTAGCTAAATCCAAGAGGGCTCATTATCTGCCTGTTTTCTAGACCTTGCCTTTAAGAGAAAGGTGTTAATCTATTAAAGCCTTGAAAATGCTGCTGTATATTTAGAAAAAAAATCATGAGTTTGCTCTACTTTCACTGTGGCCCAATAGGTATTTTGCATGTAATTGTTGCAAGATATTTCTGGTGTGCAGCTTTTTCTAGTGCAAGTGTGTTTTCCCTATTTCTATATTATATGTTGGAGGAGGGTATCGAAGGAAGTAGTTTTCTCTGTTCCATAGGTGCTCTGGAGTTTATTTCTGATACTCTCAATTTGCCTAAAAGGATGCAGGTTTTCATTTCCAACCAATAGTACCATTCAATGTCTCTAGAGACCCACCTTACATACAAGGGCCTACACATGTCTTGGGCCATTCGATGAGGAAGTTTTCTAGAGCATTAGGCAGGAGGAACTTCTTGGAGAACAAAAATTAATCATCCCAATGGAACATCAGTAAGTAATATGCAGGATAATGTCAGTAGGAAATCTTCATTTATGATAATTTATGTGACTTCCAGACATAAACAATGCACAGTTCTGTAGTTCCAGCTACTCAGGAAGCTGAAGCAGGAGAATATCTTGAACCCAAGAGGCAGAGGTTGCAGTGAGCCAAGATCGCACCATTGCTCTCCAGCGAGGGTGACAGTGCGAGACTCCATCTCAAAAACAAACAAACAAACAAAAAACCCCCCAAAACAATGCACAGTTATCACTCCAATAGTGACAGAATTTTCTCCCGCATTGACTATTTTCTCCCAAGCAGAGCGCTGATGCCAGCAACTACTATTTTCTAATTTGGCAGAGATGTGCAGTCTCTCCTTGTAGACAATCTGTCAATTCATGTTAAACCTCCTACTCCAACTGTACCACCGATATTGGGTGGGAAGCCAATAAAACTACATAATTACTTTCAAATATTTTTGTTCTTTAATATTGGGTCTAATAACCAGAATAAAAATGGGAATCAATATTTGAAAGTCTTTTATATTTTATTTTACCAAGGCAACACTGTTTACCTTTCAAGGCAGATAAAAACATTCTTAGCTAAAAATGGAGAAATTCAAATGAATTGGAAACGGTGGGGATGGGGCACTATGAAGGCTCGGGACAGAAGCATCGCTTTTGTGTGTGTGTGTGTGTGTTTTTTTTTTTTTTTTTTTTTTGAGACGGAGCCTTGCTCTGTCACCCAGGCTGGGGTGCAGTGGTGCGATCTCGGCTCACTGCCAGCTCCGCCTCCCGGGTTCACGCCATTCTCCTGCCTCAGCCTCCCGAGTAGCTGGGACTACAGGCGCCCGCCACCATGCCTGGCTAATTTTTTGTATTTTTAGTAGAGATGGGGTTTCACCGTGTTAGCCAAGATGGTATCGATCTCCTGACCTCGTGATCCACCCGCCTCGGACTCCCAAAGTGCTGGGATTACAGGTGTGAGCCACCACGCTCGGCCGAGAAGCATTGCTTAATATGTTAATAGAGCTTCCTTTCAAAACTAGTATTAAATTTGTTATTTTAACATGTTAATGAAAATCAGTCAAATAAGACATATTTGGCCAGGCATACGATGGCTCATGCCTGTAATCCCAGCACTTTGGGAAGCCAAGGTGGGCGCATCACTTGAGTTCAGGAGTTCGAGGCCAGGCTGGCCAGCATAGTGAAACCATGTCTCTACTAAAAATACAAAAATTAGCTGAGTGTGGTGGCGCATGCCTGTAATCCCAGTTACTCAGGAGGCTGAGGTAGGAGAATTGTTTGATCCCTGGAGGTGGAGGTTGCGGTGAGCCAAGATCTCCCCCTGCACTCTCCAGCCTGGGCAACAGAGGGAGACTCCATTTCGAAAAAAAAAAAAAAAAACTTTAATCAATTTTTTTGCCACATTTCAGTCCCTATACATTCTCTTATATACAGATTCTCTATTACCATTGTCATATAGTAATTCTCACAGAATAAAAGGTTCACATACTGATTCATTTTTAAAGGATTAGCAATATTAATCTGGGCAACATAGTGAGACATTGTCTCTACAAAAAAAGAAAAAAAAAAGAAAAAAGCTGGGCATAGTGGTGTGTGCCTGTAATACCTGCTACTCCAGAGAGTGAGGTGGGAAAATCTCTTGAGCCCAGGAATTCCAGCCTCCAGTGAACTAGAGTCAGGTCACTGCAGACCAGCCTGGATGACAGAATGAGACCCTCTCTTCCACCCCACCCCTCAAAAAGAATTAGTAATATTAATCTGGAAAACAGAGATACAATAGAAGGAACAATATTTACACTTGGAACTAAGACATTATCTTTATTATATTTCATTCTGCATGAAATTTTATTCTAAATAAGAACAAACTTAAACTTTTGTGTGATATATGTTATACTACATACATTTTCTATTTAATGTTAAATAATAGGAATGATCCAATATCCATTTAACTGTTTTTAATATTATTAAATACAAATTGGCAACTTTCTTTTATACACTTTTCAAAGACTAAAAAATAATTATAGAAGAGTTTCGGATGTTGCTTATCTGAGCGGATGAGATTTCTTCTTAATATTTCATGCTGTTCCTAATAAACATATAAGAACATTATGTGATATAGTTGTTACATTTCTTCCTCATTTGCTTATATTTGCTAATGCTGTTTAATGGTTATGCATATCTGTGTTCCAAGTGACATTTACTAATATGCTATATTCTTCCCTGTGTCCTGGTGAAAAGTATATTTATCCTTAATTATTTTATAATTCCTTCTTGAAGTTATATTGAATATTCTTTGTTCCTAGAAATGCCTTTTATAGGCGAAGGACATCTTTCTCACTTTTAATTATGTTGTCTCTTAGGAGACAATTTCTTCTTCCCGCCAACAGTTGGAACACTTGTTCTGAATGTACCATATGGTCCTTACTAGATTTTTTATTTCTTTACTTTTGATTAATATTCCTGTAGTGTTATAATTGGTAAACATGTTTCATGCTGTCATGTAAGTTTAAATTATTGACCTCTAAGAAAAACATCTGTAAAAAATTCATGTTGTTGTTTTTTTTTATCCTTGGCTGTAAAATAAACAGCTCTCTGGGGGAAATACACACCTTTCCAGTAAGTGCCTCAGAATAAATCAGATATTTTGGAGGTATATTAATTTCAAATTTGAGCACCAACTTAAAGAATCTGTATTAATTAAAAATCTCAAATCCAAAATGACAGACTTAGTTCCCCTTTTTCATTGATTCTTAGATATTCTTAACTTTAATAATGGTACATTTTATCTACATTATATGTATGATATGGATATATGTTGCTATATATGTTATATATAATGTTATTTATGCTGATCTCCTGTGTAAATGACTTTCTGTAACTGTGTTATTTTTATTTAAAAATCAAAACTCGGAATGAATTCCTTACTAAACAGTTCTCACTCGCATCCTCTCTTCTTTCCTTTTTGCTTTGTCTCTTACAGAACCACATACACACAAATGCACACGCATATAATTAACTTCTGAACAGTGCTTTTTTTGTCATATGAGACAGTATTTTCTATTTTTTTTTTTACAAATAATGTCTTATTTTTAACCAGAAAAAAAAATCACCTTAGATAAACATGTGAGATATTTTTGTTGCAAATAACAGACAGTTAACCTTAACTGGCTTATTCTCACCTGGAAATTATTTATTATCTGATACAATAGAAAGAAAAGGGAAAATTTGCTGAAGACATGAAGACAAATGTATCTTCTGGTGTGGTTAAGTGTTGGTGTGAAATATATGCCTAAACTGTTACCCTTATGATGGCAGTGTTCATATAATGAATCATTGGCTGTATATTGTGACAAAATGAATCTATATTAATAAAATAAATATATCCAGATGTCTTATTGTACTTATATGTCTTTTCCATACTCTCTGTAACAGAAATTGCAGTATAGACAATTCTTGGACACCATAAATGTGCTCAGAACCATGAGCACTCTCCAGCGGCAACAGAACTGAACCCACCAAATTTCTTCCTTCTGGTAGATATACTCAGTCTTGAAAACCTGTGGAACTCAGTGGAATTGATGAGGATTCATACTAATGACATCTGCCCACTCTTCAGAATCCTAGAAGCTCAATGTACTCCTTCCTGATTTGTGCTAATCATGTGTAAACTTGATCCTTTGCATGCAAAACATTGATGTTTCTTGCAAAGGGTTATGAAAGACATGGAGGTGTAGGCATCAAAGAATGTAGTGCCTAAGACTATTTCCATGTTTGTTGAAAACAAGAATAAATGAACAGATATGAAAGCTTTCAATGAGCTGTAATTGACTATCACTGAAAGTCCTAGCTTCTTTAAAATTAAGCAGAGATACCTTTTGGTATGATACTTCTTGAAACTTTTTCTAAAATTTATTAATTGCTTTCTATTTAGTAATCATAGCTTAAATAATGAGATAGAATCTCTGAGATGTTAGTGGAAATTTTCTGTGCTCATTAACATAACATTTATAATTTGACTACCATTCACGTTTTACATGTAAATGTAGGTGTTGGAGGTTGTGCAGTTCATGCAGTAAACACATACCCTAGAGATCACACTATATTAAACAGCTGATTTTTTAGAATTCTAGCAATTTAAAAGAATTGTAAGCCATTTGTTTATTTTACCTAGCAATGAACAGCATTTCAAAAATCTACTTAAATTGACTACTGGGTGGGAGTTTAAGTGTAAAATGTAATTTGAATTCAAGGAAATATTTACACTCTCTGAAAAAACATATGGAATAGAATATGAGAACTTTGAATAATCTAGGACAAAAATAAGCTATCGTATAACTTTAGTAATAATATAATAAACTGACTAGGACTCAATAAAATAGTAATTAATTCAATCCTATATTTAGGTACACAAATGGAATCTGCACACTTTAGAAAAGTAGGGTAATTTGTATCTTCTATTGAAACTGATTAATTCTCTGTGAAAACTTAAGAGAGTTCAGAAAAGACTAATAAAATGCTCAAAGCATTAAAAAAAAACAGATAATACATTTTTAGATTAAAAAACATGTGGCAGAGGAACTTTAATTAAATATGCAACAAAGAGATGCCAGTATTAAAATTTAATTTAAACAAAAAGATCAAAAAGAAATATTCTATTTCAGAAATTTGACAATTAAATTTTAAAATGGGAATAAAGTATAGTACAGCACTGTTAATGAATGGAAGGAAAATTATCAAACCAGAAAAACCAGAGTCAAAAGGTGGGAATTCAGCTTACTATAACAAAATGGCCATAGATTCAGTGACTTTATTTCTCATGGTTTTGGAGGCTTGGAAGTCCATGATCAATGTTTAGGCAGACTCTGTGTTTGGTGAGGACCAATCCCTCATAGATGGTGACTTCTCACTGCATCCTCACATGTTGAAAGAGGCAAGGCAGCTTTCTGGAACCTCTTTTATAGGGGCACTGATCCCATTCATTTAGGCTTTTGTCGTCGTGACCTGATACTATCAAGCTGAGATTAGGTTTCAATGCTTAAATTTCAGGGGGCACAAACATTCAGACTATAGCACTTGTCCTTCATTAGATGACATTATTTTATGTTGCAAATTTATGTGAAATTTAGGTTAAAAAAATTAAAACTATGATTTGCATGATAGCCAACCATCAAATGCCTGAGAAGTCTGGACCAGCCTAAGCGAGTCTAGTCCAGAAGCAAGTCCTTGATCTAGGTCCTAGTGAGTCTAGAGTTTCTGAAAAGCTAAAAATTTAATAACATCCATTAACATTCCCATGTATATGCTTCCTAATAAATGTAGTTTATGTTGAATATTTATTCACAAATTAGGTCTCAAAGATGAATTTTAAAATTTCCACAAACCTTTAATATCTTAAAAATGTAATTTATAATTTTGGGGGTTGAAGACTTTCCTAACTTTTCCATGCTAAGTAATATTTGCTTGTTTTCTTCTTTTTTTTGCTGGAATTTATTATTTTTATATTAATGAACAAATGCCTTTAAACATTTATCTAAAGGTCAGATGTTGTTACTTCTTGCTACTAAGACCCAGATTTAAAGTTGCCTCAGTCAGTACTTATTGTCTTCTGTCTCTAAGGGACTCTTGAAACTTAAGGCCTTGGACCAGGTTTCTTATTATGATTTGACTGAAAAATAGCCATGAAGAATTTTTTGTCCATATCTTCAAGGGCTGTAGATGTAAAAACACTGAGAAAATCCCTTAGAATTTAATAAAATGCATGCATATTTATAAAGGGGCGTGAAAGGAAATGTATTTTATATTTAATGTAATTACTTGCTTGATCTTCAAAAGTTTGACTATAATGTATTCATAATTTAACATTTCCTTTTGTTGGATGATTCAATGAATAATATATTATGCTTGTTACCTAAATATCTTTTAATAGGAATAAAAGTGAGCAAGGACTAGAGAATAAAGATTATTTACAAAATTGATTATAGAAAAGTACAAATAACCTTCACATAGAAAAATGGCAAATACAATCAATTACTGTTTTTAAAAGTGGTGTCTAAAAAGTGTAAAGTTTTTTGTTGTTCCTTTTTTCAAGTTTAAATATGTTAATTCAAATTTTGTTTCTTAAGAATTTAAAAAAAGTCTAGGTCTTTTGTGTATGGCAAAAAGTTATATAATAGCTTTCTTTATAAAACTGATATCTAATATGGGATATCTGCCTGTCCCATTCATGGAAAAAGTGGCAACAAAGCCTGCAATAAACCAGATAAATTATACCATTTGCTATTTTATCCCCTTGCAGTCAACAACTCAGGCTAGTAATTTTCAAGTTATTAGCTTTTAAGTCTTCAGTGGAGATTCCTAAAATTATTGTGTAAATCAACATAGATTAGAGCTGTTATTGGCAGTATTTAGGATATTATAGGGTTTCCCTTCTACATAGAGGAGGATAATCACCTGTAAAAGTTAGAAGAAATGGAGCTCATTATATACAGTACAGAAAAAATCTTAAAACTCCTCAGATGCATTATATTTTTCTATACTTACAATATGATATATGCAATTTAAATTTTTATTACCATCCCTATTGATTTTATTTAGACTCTTTTTGTGTATATGAAGCAGTAACTTAGTTTTAAATGGCCAAACTGTACCAAAAATGTTGAAAAAGATATCTTTTTTCCTCTTCCATTATTTATACTCCATTCTTATTATTTCATGAAAAAAATCTCCTTAGTATCTGGTTTATCCTATCTGTGTTTATTTTTTTAAATAATAAATTTTATTGTGTATATTTATGGTATACAATATATTGTTAGGGAATACATATAGATAAAAAGGTTATTATACTGAAACAATTCAACATATATACCATCTCACATTTTTTCTGTACATGTGGCAAGAGCAGCTAATGTCTAATCATTGAGCATGAATCTCAGATATAGTACAATTTTATTACCTATAGTCCTCATGTTGTACATTAGATCTCCAGTCTTGTCTGTCATATGTTTCTGCTACTTTGTAACTTCTGACTTATATCTTCTCATTTCCTTCCCAAACACCCACCCCTGGTAACCATTGTTGGGTTCTCTATCTCTGTATATTTGATTTTTTTTGTTGTTAGATTTCACATACAAGTGAGATTACACAATACTTTTCTTTGTCTTTCTGTATGCATTTCTTTCTGCTCAAATGAACAATATTTTATATTCGATTTTCTTTTTCACATGAAGAGTATCATACTGCAGGTATTCTTTAACACTTCACTTTTTCCCTGAACAATATGTCTTGGAGATCACTCTACTTTATAAAGATCTTTCCTGTCTTTTTTTTAACGACTATTTTATGTAGATGTACTATTATTTATTCCACTACCCTTATATGGAAGTACATATAAGTTGTCTCTAATATTTTGAAATTATAAACAATGCTTTATTGAGAAAGACTGAGAACATTTATTCGTTCATGTTAGATGTGGATTCTCCCTGTGAGTGCCTATAAAGATTGCCGAGTCAAAGGTAAATATATATATAGTTTAGTAAAATATTCCAAATTCCCCTCACAAAGTTTAAATCAGTCTATTTTCCCACCATCAATGCAAAAAGGCCTATTCTCAACCTTTTACTGAGAGAGCATTTCGTTATATAGGTTAAATTTCCCTAATAGGTGATACCTGTTTTCTGAATATAGTTTTAATTCATTTTTCATTGTGAGAGTGACCATTTTTCATATGCTTAAGGGTTATTTTTATATGCATTTTTCAATTGGTCTTTTTATTTCTTTTATATATTTTTCTATCATTTCTATCAATTTTTTCTTTAAAAGTAATTTTTAATGAATTATGAAAATTTGGTATTATGTATTTGGAGTATTAGCACCTTCCATATATGTTCTCACAGTTTTCAAGTTTATTTTAAATATTTTATATAAATATACAATAAAGTCGGCCTTTTTGGTATACAGTTCTTTGAATTTTAGCATATGTATAGACTTCTGTAATAACCACCATAATCATAATATGCAACACTTCTATCAGCCCCAAAGTTTCTCTTGTGTGGTTCCTTTGTAGTCACGAACATCTCTTTTCTCTAATTTCTAGCAACTACTGATTTGTTCTCTCCAAATACAGTTTCATTTCTGAGAATGTCATATAAATGGAGGCTTGCAGTTTGTTACAATTTGAAACTGGCTTCTATCACTTAATGTATTTGAGATTTACCTGGATTATTTATGTATACTAAGAGTTGATTAATTTTTATTACCAATTAGTATTCTATTATATGGGTGAACCATGGTTTAGTTATCTAATCACCCATTGAAGAACATCTTTGTAATTTTCAGGTTTGGGTAATTATGAATAGAGCTGCCTTTAACATTTGTGTACATGTGTTTGTGTAAAAATAATTTTCATTTTCTTAGGGTAAATATATAGAAGTGGAATTGCTGAGAAATACAATCACTGTAAGTGTAACTATTTAAGAAATTGCCATGTTGTTTTCCCAAGTGGTTATGCCAAATTGCATACCCAACACCAATTCATGAAAGGTCCAGTGGAGCTGCATCCTCATCCACACTTGACAGTATCAGTGTTTTTCATTTTAACCATTCTAATAGGTTTGTACTAGTATCCCATTAGGGTTTAATTTATTTTCCTCTTATAATTAGGGATGTTGAACATGTTTCATATGGTAAATTGCTCTCTGTGTATCCCATTAGGTGAAGGATCTCTTCAAATCTTTAACCCTCTAAAAAAATTGGGTTATTGGTTTTCCTACTATTATGTTTTCAGAGTTCTTTATGTGTTCTGGATAATTTTTTTTGGCAAATATTCCCTTCCTTTTTTTGATATTCTCTTAGTATCAATTTTCTTTTATTTCTGTTCAAATATTTGGCATATATTTTATTATCATTAGTGAAGATTTTTCAATATTTTATACATCTATATTTTGACTCACAGAAAGCATTTTCACACACTCAGGATAAAGAAGAATTCATATATTTTCTCCTAAAATATATATGATTTTATTTTTTTACATCTAAAACCTTTAACCCTTTGGTCTTTATCCTTGTGTATGGTGTGAGATTTGACTCATTAAGATAGTGAGTAAAATGATGGTAACCAGAGGCTGTGAAGAACAGTAGAGAGGAGGAAGTGGATATGGCTAATGGGTACAAAAATATAGTTAGATAGAATTAATAAGATCTTATATTTGATAGCACAGCAGGGTGATTGAACCAAATTTTATGTTTTGTCAATTGATTAACCAATTATCTCAATAGGATTTATTAAAAAGCTTATTATTTTCTAAAAGTTTTGTGATGTCACCCTCAATACATACTAAAGTTTTATATCTTTTTCATGTATTCCTGGAATTCTTATTCTGTTTCTCAAGTTTACATGTCAATTCCTGCATCAGTACTGTTGTTTTAATTATTCAGGGTATATTTTAATCACTCTTAGGCTTATTCTCCTTAAAATAATTTCTTTTTAAAAATTGTGTTTAAGATTATTTTTGCATATTTATTTTTTCATGAATATTTTTGTGTCAACTTCTTTTTTCTATGAAAAGTGTTTTGGTCTTCCAGTTATTATTGTGTTTCTATGTTTCCTTGCATCTCTTGTACTTTTTTTGGTACTATAAAGATTGTGATTGCATATTTGGCACGCAAATATTTTTGTATTTTCCCCAGCTTTATTGAGGTATAATTGACCATTAAAATCTGTGTGTGTATTTAAAGTTTACATTATGTTTCAATATATGTATACATTGTGATTATCATAATTAAGCTAATTAATATATCTAGTACTTCATATAGTTATCTTTAACATTTTTTGGTGGTTGGAATTCTCTCGGTAAATTTCAAGTGTATAATACATTACTATTAACTATAGTTTCCTTGTTGTACATTAGATTTCCATAACGTATTCCTCTTATAACTGAAAACAGACTGCTTAGACCAAAATCTCTTTAAAGCCCCCAACTACAAACCCTGGCAACTACCTTTCCCCTCTCTGTTTCTGAGTTTGATGTCACAGATTTTAACTTTAGATTCCACATATAAGTGAGACCATGCTATATTTGTTTTTCTGTGTCTGTCTTATTACATTTAACATAATGTCCTCTATGTTCATCCGCATTGTCACAAAAGACAGGATTACCTTTTTTTAAAAGGCTGAATAATATTTCATTATATAGATAACATTTTCTTTATCCATTCATCCTTTGATGGGAATGAAAACAATTAGGTTATTTTTATACCTGAGCTATTGTGAATAATGCTGCAATAAACATAGGAATGCAGATATCTCTTTGAGATACCAATTTCAATTCCTTTGAATATACATCAAAAAGTTAGATTGGTGGATTATATGGTAGCAACAGTTTTAGTTTTTCAAGAAAACTTTGTATTGTATTTCATAATGGCGCTATCAATTTATAATCTCACTAACAATGGTAAAGGGTTACTTTTTTACCATGTCCTAGCCAACTTATCATTTAACTTTTTGATATAGCAGGCATCCTAACAGATATGAAGTGATATCTCATTGTGGTTTTCATTTGCATTTCCCTGATGATTAGTGATGTTGAGCAATTTTCCATATACTGATTTGACATTTGTATGTCTTATTTTAAAAAATGAGTGTTCAGGTCCTTTTTCTCTTTTTTTAATTGGGTTATTTGTTATTTTGCTATTTGATTTGTATGAATTCGTTATATATTTCAGATATTAATTCCTTATCAGATATATTGTTTGCTAATATTTTCTCCCATTCTATATGTGGCCTTTCATTTTGTTTCTTTCTTTGACATATAGAAACTTTTTAGCTTAATGTAGTCTCACTTGTTTATTTTGCTTATATTGCCTTGCTTTTGGAATTATATTTATAAAATAATTTCCAAGCTCAACCTCAAGGAATTTTTCTTTCACTTTTTTTTCTGTAGTTTTATGATTTCCAGTCTTACATCCACGTCTTTAAACCATTGATATGTTTCGCCTGTGTTTCCATTTAAATCTCATCTTGAATTGTAATTCCCATAATCCCCACGTGTCATGGGAGGGATCCAGTGAGAGGTAATTGAATCATGAGGGTGGTTACCCCCATGCTGTTCTCATGATAGTGAGTGAGTTCTCACAAGATCTGATGGTTTTATAAGGGGCTTTTCCCACTTTTTGCTCGGGACTTCTCCTTGCTGCCACCATGTGAAGGAGGATGTGTTTGCTTCCCCTTCTGCCATGAATGTAAGTTTCCTGAGGCCTCCCCAGCCACACACAACAGTGAGTCAATTAAAACTCTTTCCTTTATAAATTACCCAATCCCGAGTATGTCTTTACTAGAAGCATGTGAACAGACTAACACACCATTTTGAGTTTATTTTTGGATATGATGAGAGATAAAAATCCAGTTTCATTATTTTACATATAGATATCCAGTTTTTCCAATGTCATTTACGGCAGAGACTACCCTTTCCTGATTGTATGCTCTTTGTACCTTGTCAAAGATTAGTTGCCTGTAAATGAATAGATTTATTTCTGTTGTTTTTATTCTGTTCCATTAGTCTATTTGTATATCTACTTTTAGGCCAGTACCATACTGTTTTGATTAGTACAGATTTATAATATAATTTAAAATCAGGTAGTGTGATGTCTCCAGCTTTGTTCTTTCTCTGGATTGCTTTGAATACTTTGAAACTTTTGTGGTTCCATACAAATTTTATAATATTTTTTCTATTTCTGTGAAAATTTCCATTAAATTTTAATAGGAATATTTTGTTCATACTTATGATGCAGTTCACGTGAATCCCAAAGTGAGGCTTAGCCTGTGAGGGTTCTTGGCTTTGCCTATGAAAGAATTGAAGGGTAAACCAGAGGTAAAAGAACATAGTTTCATTGAAGAGGCAGTGTTACAACTCCAGCGGTGCTACAGCTCTATGGCTGCTCCTGCAGAGCTGGGCTACCTGGTAGGCAGAGTAGAGGCTTAGGGCAGTTTTGCAGTCATATTTATACGGCATGCAGATAAAGGGTTGGTTTATGCAGAAATTTCTAGGGAAGGGGTAAGAACTTTTGGGTCCTCAGGTCATTGCCATGGAAAGGGGTGGTAACTCCAGGTTGTTGCCATGACAATGGTAAATTGACGTGGCACATTGGTGAGTGTGTCTGATTAGAAAGCTGCTTCTGCTCTGGCCCTGTTTTAGCTATTATTCGGTCTGGTTCAGAATCCAGAGTCCAAGCCCTGCCTCTGGAAGCATGGCCAAACCTTGATAAAATGTGCTGGTTATTTTTTCACTGACAGAAAATAGAATTGAGCATTCTGTTTTAAATTGATAGTAAGTGCATGAATTTTAATAGTTTTATTTATTCTTTTTTCTCTTTGAGTGGATGGGCATGTTGCAAGATTCATATTTATATCACCACTATTACCTCAGTCACATGCTACTATTTTAATAAGACATATAATATAAAAATGACTTTGTTTAAATACCAAATGTGCAGATTAGTATGAAATTTCTAGGTCATTATTAGATAGACTGAAATTTCGTATTGTGGATTGTTGGAGATAGTGCCCCACTGATGATTGTTTCTCTATACTTATACAGCAAAAATACAATACCTTTCATGTAGTTGGGCTTAATAAATTTCTTTTTGAATAATTATGTCCTATTTATTCTTTCAATATTAGTCAAATCCTAGGTTTTATTCATGTTAAATCAATCCAGGTCACTAGAAATGATGTTTGGTCTTTTTTCTGAACTATGCAATCTTAGCAATATGCCAGAAGCCTGACAGTCATCAAGAAAAGAAATTCATAAAAGTCCAGGGTCTAATTTTGTTCCCAATTTGTGCTATACATGGGCTTTTTCTATTTCTTTTTTTCTTTCTTTTACAGTGGTACATAAGTCTTCATTGTCCATCTAATTGCTTTGAGGCAGCTTCCCTCAAGGTTGACTATGCCAAGTCTAAAATTTCTGCAAGAATTGGAAAGACCAGCCAGCACAAATTCAAGATAGAGGAATAGCAAATCTCTATCATTTTGTTCTTTAAACTTTTTGCCACTCAGTAAATGATGGCCTTCTGATCAGCGGCATCAGCATCTCCTAAGAATTTATCAAAATCAGTCTGGGCATGGTGGCTAATGCCTGTAATCTCAGCATTTTGGGAGGCCGTGGCAGGTGGATCACCGGAGGTCAGGAGTTTGAGACCAGCCTGACCAACATGGTGAAACCCCATCTTTATAAAAAAATACAAAAATTACCCAGATGTGGTGGTGGGCTCTTGTAATCCTAGCTACTCAGGAGGCTGAGGCAGGAGAATCGCTTGAACCTGGGAGTCAGAGGTTGCAGTGAGCCGAGATCACACTACTGCACTCCAGCCTGAGTGACAGAGTGAGACTCTGTCTCAAAAAAAAAAAAAAAGAATGTATCAAAATCACCAATCACAAATGTCAGATCCCTTCCCAGACCTACAGAACAAGAATCTGTATTTTATCAATGCCACACGCAATTTATATGTACATTAAATGTTGAGAAGCATTGTTTTAAATTGATCAGAAAAAAGTATTCTATTAAAAGATAAGAGGGAGTAAAAAAGAAATCAAGGTCGTTTCATTTACAAGAGAGATGAAACAACATCAAGCAAAATTATGAATGGGTGAAGGCACACCATATTCAGACACTTTTTGCTGTCTGTCTCTGAGTATCAATTTTCTTATGTATGAAATAAAATGATTGGCTAACACTTATTAGTTTGACAACAATGTGAATATTGTACTTTACAAAAAAGTAAAATACTTCCAACTTAAACCATAGCAAAAATGGTGATGTTCCTCCTTTCTTCCCTTATTTCTTCTTCCCATGTGTAGGAAAAGACAGCTCCAGGTCATGGAACATCTCACTTAAATTTAAACATTCAAAACCAAGCATAATGATGGCACATGGCAAGTTCTCAAATGTTGGTTGAATTAATCTATACAAGGCAATCACTAAATTAGGTAATTCAGGTATTTCCTACAAAACAAAATAAGAAAATATTGCCTCTTTTAATAAAATATTTTCTTGTGTGTGTGTTAATTCAAATTTGGATGTTAGCTAATATTTTGAAACAAGCTAAGATGCAGAAGACATATATAGTTCTAGCTTACGTCCATTCATGTGCAAATTTTTCACTACTTTGCATTTTTTAAGAGAGTGCAAATGTACAACAAATGTCTGCAATAAAAAAAATCTAAAAAAGATGTGAATTTACTATGCTATGTTATTTGCCTCTAAGTAGACTTAAATGCAAATCTAGTTTTATTGCTAAATAATTTGCTAAAGATGAGCTCTAATAAAAATAAAATAAATGGTAGTAAATGAAATAATGAAATTAATGAAAACATAAATCCTTATAGCCATACTGAGATACTAGAATGATGCATTATGTGTCAAGAAAGCAAATTATTTTAAACTTATATGTGCATGCATGCAACTGTATTCATATTTCAAGATAATCTAGAAAATACCTAATCTTACTCTAATTTTATAGATTCAGATACCAAGGCATCAATATTTAATATAATAAACTGTAGGGTCATCATATAAAATAACCTAGAATTACTAAATTTTCCCATGTGCCTGTAGGCTTGAAGTCCATCTTTCCCTTAGGTATTTTGAAAATGAATAGAACCACCTTTATTTAATCTTAAATATATAAGATTACATTTTAACGTACAATGGAGGTACAGAATGAAGGGTAAATTTGTTGGTTTTATTAATGGAAAAAAGAGGAAACTACTAAAATAAACTTTTTCTCCTATTTTGCATTCATACCAATGTCTCTAGTGGTAGTATTGAACTTTTGATAGCCCAAGATGGACATGAGCATACAAAATAATTAGGCAAAAAGACAAAAAAAAAAAAAAAAAACAAAACAATGTTTAAGTAATAATTAGAATTTATTCTTACAACATGACCGGTATCAGAGTTCAAAAATAGATCACATTTTAATTAACTTCTTAAATATTTGCATGCAATTTCAGTACAAGTTGATCTTCAAAGACATACTGCATCAGTATTCTTTAAATTTACTGAGGAGAGGTTTAATAAGTTTATGGTTATTATAAGGCTGGAAGTAATTATTAATTTTTCTCTCTTGCAACCTTTTAATAGTCTTCATGAAAATAAATTAGTCCTTTTCTACATGCATGTGTTATCACCAAGCCCAGCAACTTACCGATTACAAGGATAAAACTGAAAGAATAAGAATTAAATCTCCCATTAAAGATTCAATCCTCTTTCCTACCTTCATCTTTCATTCTTTTATTCCTGAATTTTGTACTAGGTGAAATAATTAGGACTTTAAAGGATTTTTTTGTAGTATCTGAATGTTCACAATTAAAGATACTAATTGTACCAGATTTAATAGTTATGTGTTAGCAATATTTTTTTAAAAAATTGGCTGTATTTTTAAATATCATGTCAGAAAAATCACTGTGACTTCATCATGATTCAAAATGCATTTTTCCCTGCCCTCATTTTTTCACCAATACATACTGTATTTGTTTCTTTGATTGCTATATTTCACTTTCTTTTGGATAACTTAAAGTATGTGAATACACATTTGTATAGGTTTGTGTTTAAACAAAAAATAATCTAAAGATGAAAGTCAAGATTTACTTGCTTGAAACCACTGCACATGTTAAATGAGAAATTCCTGGACAAGATTCCCCTTCCCAAATGTGTTGTGGGGTTACCACAGAAGTTTGAGCAAAAATGTGGACATTTGAAAAGGCAATTGAGATTCTGGCTGCAGTTTGAAAAATGTGATTATTAAAAGCCATGTAAAGCAGCAGATCAGAGAAAGAGGGTAGTTAAAATTATAAAACAATTTGGAAAATAGTTTTGAATAACTGTTCTTCCATTTTTTTCAAGAGAAATATGGTTAATCCTGTCACAGTTTATAGTGCAGCCCAAGTTTTGATTGATTTCGTCAGATCTGGATTGAAAGAAGTTAGGCATTTTGCAACCTCCTGCTTCAAGGTTACTGGCATAATCTTAGAGTTAAGGGTAGATCTTTGCTCAAGGAAAATTATTGACTAAAAAACTGTGGACCTAAAAGCTTATAATAAAGGGAGTGTCCTTTCAAAAGATGGTGATGCAGTCCTGAGTTTCCATGGCATTCATTTTTCTTTAAGTGAACCCAGAAGAAGAACCTTGAATCAGCTAATTTTTATTTAAAATGTGTTATACTATCTATGATCTAGAAATATATAATGAAAATAGACATCTGCAATACTGTGATATAATAAGAAATATAGATTTGGTCTCTATCTCTGGTTTCTGGTATACCACTTCTAAAACCCTTGTAATTTACTCAGCAATATGGGTTCTAGATGCATCTTTTGTTCTAACATTTGGTCTCTGACTTTGGTTTCTGATACAAAGCTCCTAATCTCTTAGAATTTTCTGGGTAATAGGAGATTCTTTTATTTCAATGAGGTGACTCCTGGTGGGCTCCTGAATGGAGGCGGTTTGTCAGAACGGCCAGTCATGATTACAAGCTGGGAATTTTTTGCTTCAACTGTCTACTCTCATCCTCCAGGAAGAGGAGATGGGCTGGATACTGAGTTAACCATTGATTATGCCTATGTCATGAAGCCTCCCTAAAAATTCCTAAAGTAGGGGTTTGAAGGGCTTCCAAGTTGCTGAACACATTGAAGTGCTGGGAGATTGGAGCCCCCAAAGAGAGCAAAGAAGCTCTCCACCTCATCCCATGTACCTTGCCTTTGTACATTTTCATCTGAGTATTCATCTATATTCTTTATAATGTCCTTTATATTAATCCAGTAAACATAAGTAACTCTTTCCCTGATTTCTGTGAACCATTCTTGCAACTGATCAAGCTTGAAGAAGGGGTCATGGGAATTCTTGATTTATAGTGGTTGGTTAGAATTCAGGTCATAATCTGGAATTTGGAACTGGACTGTGGAGTAGGTGGTAGTCATGTGGGAGTGAAGCCTTAACCCGTGAGGCATGTGCTTACTTCTGCACTAGTTAGTATCAGAATTAAGTAAGAAAACCAGTTGGTGTCCAAGGAGGAGTGGAGATTTGCTTGGTAAAGAAAACCCATACATCTGGTCACAGAAGTGTTCTGCGTTGAGAACAACTGAAGAAGAACAACTGAAGAAGATAAAGCAGTTTGTTTATCTATATGCAACATCATTTATGGTACTTACTTTATAAAGATATATTTTTTTATCTTAACATTTATTATACTTTAGGTTTTACGGTACATGTGCACAATGTGCAGGTTTGTTACATATGTATCCATGTGCCTTGTTGTTTTGCTGCACCCATTAACTCCTCATTTAGAATTAGGTGTATCTCCTAATGGTGTCCCTCCCCCCTCCTCCTACCTGACAACAGTCCCTGGAGTGTGATGTTCCCCTTCCTGTGTCCATGAGTTCTCATTGTTCAATTCCCACCTATGAGTGAGAACATGTGGTGTTTGGTTTTTTGTCCTTGTGATAGTTTGCTGAGAAAGATGGTTTCCAGTTTCATCCATGTCCCTACAAAGGACATGAACTCATCATTTTTTATGGCTGCGTAGTATTCCATGGTGTATATGTGCCACATTTTCTTAATCCAGTCTATCGTTGTTGGACATTTGGGTTGGTTCCAAGTCTTTGCTATTGTGAATAGTGCCGCAATAAACATACGTGTGCATGTGTCTTTATAGCAGCATGATTTATAGTCCTTTGGGTATATACCCAGTAATGGGATGGCTGGGTCAAATGGTATTTCTAGTTCAAGATCCCTGAGGAATCGCCACACTGACTTCCACATGGTTGAACTAGTTTACAGTCCCACCAACAGTGTAAAAGTGTTCCTATTTCTCCACATCCTCTCCAGCACTTGTTGTTTCCTGACTTTTTAATGATGGCTATTCTAACTGGTGTGAGATGGTATCTCATTGTGGTTTTGATTTGCATTTCTCTGACGGCCAGTGATGATGAGCATTTTTTCATGTGTTTTTTGGCTGCATAAATGTCTTCTTTTGAGGAGTGTCTGTTCATGTCCTTCACCCACTTTTTGATGGGGTTGTTTGTTTTTTTTCTTGTAAATTTGTTTGAGTTCATTGTAGATTCTGGATATTAGCCCTTTGTCAGATGAGTACATTGCAAAAGTTTTCTCCCATTCTGTAGGTTGCCTGTTCACTCTGATGGTAGTTTCTTTTGCTGAGCAGAAGCTCTTTAGTTTAATTAGATCCCATTTGTCAATTTTGGCTTTTGTTGCCATTGCTTTTAGTGTTTTAGACATGAAGTCCTTGCCCACGCCTATGTCCTGAATGGTATTGCCTAGGTTTTCTTCTAGGGTTTTTATGGTTTTAGGTCTAACATTTAAGTCTTTAATCTATCTTGAATTAATTTTTGTATAAGGTGTAAGGAAGGGATCCAGTTTCATCTTCCTACATATGGCTAGCCAGTTTTCCCAGCACCATTTATTAAATATGGAATCTTTTCCCTATTTCTTGGTTTTGTCCGGTTTGTCAAAGATCAGATAGTTGTAGATATGTGGCATTATTTCTGAGGGCTCTGTTCTGTTCCATTGATCTATGTCTCTGTTTTGGTACCAGTACCATGCTGTTTTGGTTACTGTAGCCTTGTAGTATAGTCTGAAGTCAGGCAGTGTGATGCCTCCAGCTTTGCTCTTTTGGCTTAGGATTGACTTGGTGATGCAGGCTCTTTTTTGGTTCCATATGAACTTTAAAGTAGTTTTGTTCCAATTCTGTGAAGAAAGTCATTGGTAGCTTAATGGCGATGGCATTGAATCTCTAAATGACCTTGGGCAGTATAGCCATTTTCATGATATTGATTCTTCCAACCAATGAGCATGGAATGTTCTTCCATTTGTTTGTATCCTCTTTTATTTCAGCAGTGGTTTGTAGTTCTCCTTGAAGAGGTCCTTCACATCCCTTGTAAGTTGGATTCCTAGGTATTTTATTGTCTTTGAAGCAATTGTGAATGGGAGTTCACTCATGATTTGGCTCTCTGTTTGTCTGTGATTGGTGTACAAGAATGCTTGTGATTTTTGTACATTGATTTTGTATCCTGAGACTTTGCTGAAGTTGCTAATCAGCTTAAGGAGATTTTGGGCTGAGACAATGGGGTTTTCTAGATATACAATCATGTCATCTGCAAACAGGGACAATTTGACTTCCTTTTTTCCTAATTGAATGCCCTTTATTTCCTTCTCCTGCCTGATTGCCCTGGCCAGAACTTCCATCCCTATGTTGAATAGGAGTGATGAGAGAGGGCATCCCTGTCTTGTGCCAGTTTTCAAAGGGAATGCTTCCAGTTTTTGTCCATTCAGTGTGATATTGGCTGTGGGTTTGTCATAGATAGCTCTTATTATTTTGAGATACGTCCCATCAATACCTAATTTATTGAGAGTTTTTAGCATGAAGGGTTGTTGAATTTTGTCAAAGGCCTTTTCTGCATCTATTGAGATAATCATGTGGTTTTTGTCTTTGGTTCTGTTTATATGCTGGATTAGATTTATTGATTTGCGTATGTTGAACCGGCCTTGCATCCCAGGGATGAAGCCCACTTGATCATGGTGTATAAGCTTTTTGATGTGCTGTTGGATTCAGTTTGCCAGTATTTTATTGAGGATTTTTGCATCAATGTTCATCAAGGATATTGGTCTGAAATTCTCTTTTTTTGGTTATGTCTCTGCCAGGCTTTGGTATCAGGACGATGCTGGCCTCATAAAATGAGTTAGGGAGGATTCCCTCTTTTTCTATCGATTGGAATAGTTTCAGAAGGAATGGTACCAGTTCCTCCTTGTATGTCTGGTAGAATTCGGCTGTGAATCCATCAGGTCCTGGACTCTTTTTTTGTAGGTAAGCTATTGATTATTGCCACAATTTCAGAGCCTGTTATTGGTCTATTCAGAGATTCAACTTCTTCCTGGTTTAGTCTTGGGAGGGTGTATTTGTCAAGGAATTTATCCATTTCTTCTAGATTTTCTAGTTTATTTGCATAGAGGTGTTTGTAGTATTCTCTGATGGTAGATTGTGTTTCTGTGGGATCCGTGGTGATATCCCCTTTTTCATTTTTTATTGCATCTATTTGATTCTTCTCTCTTTTCTTCTTTATTAGTCTTGCTAGCGGTCTATCAATTTTGTTGATCTTTTCAAAAAACCAGCTCCTGGATTCATTAATTTTTTGAAGGGTTTTTTGTGTCTCTATTTCCTTCAGTTCTGCTCTGATTTTAGTTATTTCTTGCCTTCTGCTAGCTTTTGAATGTGTTTGCTCTTGCTTTTCTAGTTCTTTTAATTGTGATGTTAGGGTGTCAATTTTGGATCTTTCCTGCTTTCTCTTGTGGGCATTTAATGCTATAAGTTTCCCTCTACACACTGCTTTGAATGTGTCCCAGAGATTCTGGTATGTTGTGTCTTTGTTCTCGTTGGTTTCAAAGAACATCTTTATTTCTGCCTTCATTTCGTTATGTACCCAGTAGTCATTCAGGAGCAGGTTGTTCAGTTTACATGTAGTTGAGCAGTTTTGAGTGAGTTTCTTAATCCTGAGTTCTAGTTTGATTGCACTGTGGTCTGAGAGACAGTTTGTTATAATTTCTGTTCTTTTACAGTTGCTGAGGAGAGGTTTACTTCCAACTATGTGGTCAATTTTGGAATAGGTGTGGTGTGGTGCTGAAAAAAATGTATATTCTGTTGATTTGGGGTGGAGAGTTCTGTAGATGTCTATTAGGTCCCGTTTGTGCAGAGCTGAGTTCAATTCCTGGATATCCTTGTTAACTTTCTGTCTGCTTGATCTGTCTAATGTTGAGAGTGGGCTGTTAAAGTCTCCCATTATTATTGTGTGGGAGTTTAAGTCCCTTTGTAGGTTGCTCAGGACTTGCTTTATGAATCTGGGTGCTCCTGTGTTGGGTGAATATATATTTAGGATAGTTAGCTCTTCTTGTTGAATTGATTACTTTACCATTATGTAATGGCCTTCTTTGTCTCTTTTGAACTTTGTTGGTTTAAAGTCCCTTTTATCAGAGACTAGGATTGCAACTTCTGCCTTTTTTTGTTTTCCATTTGCTTGATAGATCTTCCTCCATCCCTTTATTTTGAGTCTATGTGTTTGTCTGCACGTGAGATGGGTTTCCTGAATACAGCACACTGATGGCTCTTGACTCCTTATTCAGTTTGACAGTCTGTGTCTTTTAATTGGAGCATTTAGCCTATTTACATTTAAAGTTAATATTGTTATGTGTGAATTTGGTCCTGTCATTATGATGTTAGTTGGTTATTTTGCTCGTTAGTTGATGCCGTTTCTTCCTAGCCTTGATGGTCTTTACAATTTGGCATGTTTTTGCAGTAGCTGGTACTGGTTGTTCCTTTCCATGTTTAGTGCTTCCTTCAGGAGCTCTTTTAGGGCAGGCCTGGTGGTGATAAAATCATTCAGAATTTGCTTGTTTGTAAAGTATTTTATTTCTCCTTCACTTATGAAGCTTAGTTCGGCTGGATATGAAATTCTGGGTAGAAAATTCTTTTCTTTAAGAATGTTGAATATTGGACCCCACTCTCTTCTGTCTTGTAGAGTTTCTGCCCAGAGATCAGCTGTTAGTCTGATGGGCTTACCTTTGTGGGTAACCCTACCTTTCTCTCTGGCTGCCCTTAACACTTTTTCCTTCATTTCACCTTTGGTGAATCTGACAATTATGTGTCTTTGAGTTGCTCTTCTTGAGGAGTGTCTTTGTGGCATTCTCTGTATTTCCTGAATCTGAATGTTGGCCTGCCTTGCTAGATTGGGGAAGTTCTCCTGGATAATATCTTGCAGAGTGTTTTCCAACTTTGTTCCATTCTCTCCATCATTTTCAGGTGCACCAATCAGACGTAGGTTTGGTCTTTTCACATAGTCCCAAATTTCTTGGAGGCTTTGTTCATTTCTTTTTATTCTTTTTTCTCTAAGCTTCCCTTCTTGCTTCATTTCATTCATTTCATCTTCCATCACTGATACCCTTTCTTCCAGTTGATCGCGTTGGCTACCGAGGCTTGTGCAATCTTCGCGTAGTTCTTGATACTTGGCTTTCAGCTCCATCAGCTCCTTTAAGCACTTCTCTCCATTGGTTATTCTAGTTATCCATTCGTCTTATTTTTTTTTTTCAAAGTTTTTAACTTCTTTGCTGTTGTTTTGAATTTCCTCCTGTAGCTCGGAGTAGTTTGATCATCTGAAGCCTTCTCTCAGCTCGTCAAAGTCATTCTCCGTCCAGCTTTGTTCCATTGCTGGTGAGGAACTGCGTTCCTTTGGAGGAGGAGAGGTTCTCTGCTTTTTAGAGTTTCCAGTTTTTCTGCTCTGTTTTTTCCCCATCTTTGTGTTTTTATCTATTTTTGGTCTTTGATGATGGTGATGTACAGATGGGTTTTTGGTGTGGATGTCCTTTCTGTTTGTTAGTTTTCCTTCCACCAGACAGGACCCTCAGCTGCAGGTCTGTTTGAGTTTGCTAGAGGTCCACTCCAGACCCTGTTTGGCTGGGTGTCAGCAGCGGTGGCTGCAGAACAGTGGATTTTCGTGAGACCACAAATTCAGCTGTCTGATAGTTCCTCTGGAAGTTTTGTCTCAGAGGAGTACCTGGCCGAGTGAGGTGTCAGTCTGTCCCTACTGGGTGGTGCCTCCCAGTTAGGCTGCTCGGGGGTGAGGGATCCACTTTAGGAGGCCATCTGTCAGTTCTCAGATCTCCAGCTGCATGCTGGGAGAACACTACTCTCTTCAAAGCTGTCAGTCAGACAGGGACATTTATGTCTTCAGAGGTTCCTGCTGAATTTTTGTTTGTCTGTGCCCTGCCCCCAGAAGTGGAGCCTACAGAGGCAGGCAGGCCTCCTTGAGCTGTGGTGGGCTCCACCCAGTTCGAGCTTCCTGGCTGCTTTGTTTACCTAAGCAAGCCTGGGCAATGGCAGGCGCCCCTCCCCCAGCCTCGCTGCCGCCTTGCAGTTTGATCTCAGACTGCTGTGCTAGTAATCAGTGAGACTCCGTGGGCATAGGACCCTCCGAGCCAGGTGCGGGACACAATCTCCTGGTGTGCCATTTTCCAGGCCTGTTGGAAAAGCGCAGTATTAGAGTGAGACTGACTCGATTTTCCACGTGCTGTCTGTTACCCCTTTCTTTGACTAGGAAAGGGAACTCCCTGACCCCTCATGCTTCCCGAGTGAGGCGATGCCTTGCACTGCTTCGGCTCGCGCACAGTGTGCTGCACCAACTGTCCTGCACCCACTGTTTGGCACTCCCTAGTGAGATGATCCCGGTACCTCAAATGGAAATGCGGAAATCACCCGTCTTCTCTGTTGCTTAGGCTGGGAGCTGTAGACTGGAGCTGTTCCTATTCAGCCATCTTGGCTCCCAGAAATCTTTACATTTTGTATTAGTCCATTCTCACACTGCTATAAAAAACTGCCTGAGACAGAGTAATTTATAAAGGAAAGAGGTTTAATTTGCACAGTTCCACATGGCTGGAGAGGCCTCAGGAGACTTATAATCATGGCAGAAAGGGAAGCAAACACGTCCTTCTTCACATGGCAGCAGGAGAGAGAAGTGCTGAGCAAACGGGGAAAAGCACCTTATAAAATCATTAGGTCTCGTGAGAACTCACACACTATCATGACAACAACAGCATGAGCATAACCATCCCCATGATTCAATTATCTCCCACTGGGTCCCTCCCACAACAGCTGGGGATTATGGAAACCCCAATTCAAGATAAGATTTGGGTGGGGACACAGCCAAACCTTATCACACTTTAACCAATTCACCCCATTTTATTTTTCAGATTTATAAAGTGCCTCAGCACTGTTATATGCACACACATACATGCTCACACACATATGCACACACATACACACTCGAAAATAGGTTGGTACTTTTTCCTTAATGATTCCTTAATTTTTTGGCAACATTAGAGATTATAAGGTTTAAGAGATTCTGCTTTTCTTTTCTAGAATTTTTGTATTTATTTAAAGAAAGCTTCCAGCACTGCCTGAACTTATTTATGTGCAGAAGTTCCTCCTTTCTCTTTCTGAAAAGCCAGGATCTATTATTTTTCTTCTTCAGTAATTTAATGAAAGAAGAGTTTTCTTGACATTTTTGCCATAAATCTATAATGTTGTCATCTACATCTACATTTTTACCCTTGTCATATACCATGTCAAAGGTATTGCTGGCCAAGTAGCTGATTGTGAATAGAAAAGTATGTAAGTGAGTGGACTCTGCCCCTGAAGCTGATCATATGCGTTTTTAAAACCTGTGATATCAGTATTGTCTAGCATAGTAGTCATTTGCAGATCACATTGCGTTTGAGAGAAAAGGAAAAGACTGTGTTACAGCCTGTGCCATAAATACTCCTCTGCTGCAAGTATTTAACCCTCTTTCCACTAGGGAAGGAAAAATAGGGCGAAGGATTTGATGTTTACTAAGTACCAGGTGGCAGCTAGGAAATGTGCAAATACTTTCTATAGTTCACAAACATTTTTTTACATATACCCAGAAACCAAATGATGCAAGATTTTTAAACCTCATTTTACTGTGAAAAAATAGGCCAAGAGAAATTAAAAATATTTTCTTTTACTTAAATGGGGAGTAAATCTTCCATTCAGTAATGAATTGCCGAGGGTTTTCAAACTTGGCATGCCCAATATATTACAGGGGGTTGGTCTTTATTAAAAGCAGGTGTCATTTCTGTGGTTGTCTCATGTCTTGAGAGATGCTCAACATGAATTATTCCCTAGACAACAAGGACTTATTCCAGTGGCCTCTTTCAAGAACTCTTAAATGTCATTGTATTTGATTAATTTTACATTTTTATAAGATTTAAAATTATCCAGAGTCCAGTAGTGCCTTCATCCCTACCTTCAGTATCTATAATCTTATTATAATTTTGACAATAATTCTTTATAATTGTTTTTTTCCAGAAAACTATTTGGTGTTGTTTGTCAATTAACTTGCAACACATTTATCTGTGTGAATATGTATATATTACATATTAAAAATGACAATGAAGCATCCTCATAAGGCCTAATAACCCCAATCTCTATATGCTGTAGTGGGAAGATGTAATCAGTATTATTGTTTGTTAACAGTTTAGTTTTACACATGCAGATGAGTGATGAATAGCAACAATAATTTAGAATTCATTATATGTCTTCTATAAAATTTGAGGACAAATTCAAGATGAGCTCCATTCCCAACGATGTTCATTAATGTGGTGTTACTAAGAAACAGAAAGAAATGGCAGTGCAGCTGCTTATATTTAGAGCCGAGTAACTATGCATGATTAAAAGTAACCATATACTTTTTAGACAGTAGCCTTAGTTTTATTTAAATTATGACAGATGTACATTATCTAATGGATCATACAAACAATAAATTATTGTCAGGGTAGAAATATTGGCTGGCATTTTGGTCCTGCATGAACTAAAATAACTCTCCATATTTAACAGATTATTGTAAAAAAGATATATATAGCAAAAGATATATATAGTTATATATGTACATATATGTATATATATATATACACACAGAGAGACTTTTTTTGACAAGGATACAAAGACAATTCAACAGAAAGAAAAATTCTTTTTAAGAATTATGCTGAGAGAAATGGAAATCCACAGGCAAAGAAAGAAATTGGATCCCTACCGAACACCGTATACAAAGTTAACTCCAAATGTATCGGAGACTTAAATGTAAGAGCTAAAACTATAAAGTCACTGGAAGCAAACAGATGCTTCTGTCCTCCTGACCTTGAATTAGGCAATGATTTTATGGATATAATTCCAAAAATCTCAAGTGGTCAAATAAAAAGTAGATAAATTGGACTTTACCACAATTAATCTTTGGTGCCTTAAAGTATCATCAGGAAAGTGAAAAGACAATCCACTGAATGAGAGAATAGACTTTTAAATTTTTATCTATCTAGCAAGAGACTTGTATCTAGAAGACATAGAGTTATTTCTATCCAACTCTAAAGGCGCAAATGGCTCAATTAAAGTAGGCAAACTATTTTAATAGCCATTTCTTCAAAGATAAATAAAAATTGTCAGTGTGTCTGAATAGCTGCTTAAAATTATTAGTCATTATAGTAGAGCAAGTCAGAATCACAATAAAATATCTGCTTATATTTACTAAGATAGTTATAGTAACAACAATAATAAGGTCAATACTGCGTTGCTGAGGACCTGGAAAAACTGGATCCCTCATATAATGCTGTTGGCAATTTAAAATAATGTAGTTGCTTTGGGAAAACAGTTTGGCATTTTTTCCAAAGTTAAACATAGAGTTACTATATAACTCAGCAATTTCATTGCTAGTTAAAAATGCTCAGGATAATTGAAAACATATGCCAACACAAAAACTTTTACACAAATGCTCATAGCAGCATCATTCATAATTGTCAAAAGAGTGAAAACAGCAAGAATGCCTATCAGTTGAAGAATAAATAAAATATGCTGTATCCACATAATGGAATGTTATTCAGCTATCAAAAAGTATGGTACATGCTAGAACACTAAGGAACTTTAAAAACATATGATTAGTGAAAAAAAGCCAGACACAAAATGCTACATATTGAGTCTATCACATGAAATATCCAGAATAGGCAAATTTATAGAGATGGAAGGCAGATTAATGTTTGCCAGGGACTAGGAAGAGGGGAAAATTAAGAATGGCTATTAATATATGTGAATTTCTTTTATAGGTGATAAAGATATTTTAAAATTAGAGAATAGTGATGGTTGTAAAATTCTGTGAGTCTACTATTGGAATTTTACATTTTAAAAGAATGAATTTCATGGTATATGAATTAAATCTCAATAAAACTAACAAAAATTTTATGTATATATAATATTATTAAGAAACTTGATTACTGTATCAGAAGTTAAGATTGTCTTGAGTTTCATGGAACAGACAGTAAATGGTTTGCAGATGGAGTAATTTATTAAGAATTCTTCTGAATTTCATGAACACAGAATGAATTGGATGTATAAGAAATCAGACATAAATATTTGGAGACTCTTCTATAACATGCAGTATTACATCTTCAAATAAAAAGATTGAATTATACAAATATTTTAAATATAAAATTATCAGAGTATAATTACTGATTAGAGAGTGAATCTAAAAAATAATAAGAAGCCATCTGTGATGTCATGTTTTCAAGCTTATGAAAAGAAAATGGAAATCATTTAAATTTTGGAAATATAAACTTTACTGCCATCTGCCCACAAGTCACAACTAAATGCAATAACTTTTTGTTCTTTCTTTGTGTGAGTGGTATTGATTTACGTATGGACTTTGCAGATAAATTCCACTCTTCAATGGATAGTCCATTAGCAGCAGCCCATTTTTTTCAAGTTTATTTTTTTCCTTGGCACTAAACCATTAAAATCATGGCATAGGGCAGTACCTTTTGAGCTTGGAGTGACACTTCATTACTGCATATAGGGAGCAGTTTCTGTAAAAAGAATACCTGGTGCAATTAAAAAATACGAAAATGTTGCCGTTACAAAAGCTGTTGCTGCTGACTGAAAGATGAAGTAAAGGAAAATCTGTTGGTCCCTTCATCGTGACTGGACAAGTTATTTATGTGACCATAGAGTGGCGAAAAACCTGTTTTTCAAAACAAAGATACACACAGGACAAATCTTAAGATTCATGCATTTCTATTCAACAAAACACAAAAACGAAGGTAACAGATGGGGTGACAGTCTGAGCTTTGATATTTACAACCTCTACCATCCACAAGGGATTAGCATCAGGAATTTAGGAGGAACTTTTGCAAATCAACTAATAAAACACAGAAAACAAAAGGAAATTGAGCAAAGAATGTGAATATGATGAGAAAATAAACTAAACTAGAAAAATTTAGATGTAATTAAATTACATCTTGATAAGATTAAGATAAGATTGATAAGAACTTGATAAGATTAAGTAGCATGGGTGGGGCTTGGTGGCTCACCTCTGTAATCTCAGCACTTTGGGAGGCCAAATTGGACAGATCACTTGAAGTCAGGAGTTCAAGATTAGCGTGACCAATATGATGAAATTTACAGTAACAGAAATTGATATTAATATAATAATGAGATAGAAGATCTTTTAAGAAAACCTGGTTGGCAAAAATTAAAAGAATGCCAAATGTTGGGGATCTGGTAAATGACATTAAATCATAGCAGGATTGTAAATTGATTATATTCTTTAAAATGTGCAGAACTTGATAAGATTAAGTAGCATGGGTGGGGTTGGTGGCTCACCTCTGTAATCTCAGCACTTTGGGAGGCCAAATTGGACAGATCACTTGAAGTCAGGAGTTCAAGACTAGCCTGACCAATATGATGAAACCCCATCTCTATTGAAAACACAAAAATTAGCCAGGTTTGGTGGTGGGCTCCTGTAATGCCTGCTACTCAGGAGGCTGAGGCAGGATAATTGCTTGAACCTGAAAAGCAGAGGTTGCAGTGAACTGAGACCACATAAGTGTACTCCAGCCTGGGCGACAGAGGGAGACTCCATCTCAATAATAATAATAATAATAATAATAATAAATAATAGCATGTAATAATGTCCCAGAAATTCATTCCTAGGCATTTACCCCCAGAGAATGTCTCTTCCTGATATATAAGATAACATGGAGATGCTAGTTTTTCATGATGGTAGAAATATGGGGAAATCTAGGTATCCATCATCGGGGGATACAATAAGTAGTTTTCTATGTATTTATGCTATGGCAGAAGTTAAAAGTGGCATGGAGCAACTATGATTAATCTTAAACATGGAGTCTACTATTTTACCATTATAGTGGAAACCTTATTTTTTTTTTAATTAGATTTACTTGCTTTTTTGTTGTTGTTTCATTCATCTTTCCCTTAAAACACTGAGTGGCTTTATTGTGAGTATTTGATTGGCATACATTTTTATTACCTTTTTTTTTTACTATTATTATGTTTGCTAAAATGTAGCAAATTTTAATCATTTTTTTTCTGGTTTTAATCAATTAATTTTATTACTGTTACACTTGTACATTACTCAGGGCTTTCCAGAGAAACAGAACCAAGAAAATATATATAAATATAGAAGATGAGATTTATTATGAGACTTAGACATACAATTACAGAAGATAAAAAGTTCTAAGATAGGCCGTCGGCAAGCTGGTGACCCAGGAAAGCCTGTGGTGTAGTTCAGTCAAGTCTGAAGGCCTGAGAAACAAATAAGTCAATGATGTAAGGCCTGGAATCCAGATGCCTGAAAACAAGGAACTCCAGTGTCCAAAGGCAGGAGAAGACAGATGGCCCAGCTCCAGGAGGGAGAGAGGTAATTTGCTCTTCCTTTGGCTTTTTGTTCAACGCAATCCTCAATTGATTGCAAAATGCCTGTCCATGTAAATGAGGGAGGATCTCCTCTAATCACTCTATTGACTCATGTGAATTGCTGCATGATACTTCACAAATACACCCAGAAATAATGTTTTATCAGCTTTCTGAGCATCCCTTAAGCCTGTCAAGTTAACATAAAGTTAATTATCACAATTTATATTTATTAATGCACTTTAATTTGTAGTTTCTATTTTACCTGCTCTCTTTTCTACTTTTCTCCCTAAACATTTGACATATTTTCTCTCTTTTTCTGCATTTTAAAAATTGATTGATTTCTTATTTCACTTTTTTCTCTACTCACTTAAAAACTACATACCCTATTTCTATCAATTGTGTTGTTAAAATTTTTAAATTCATATTTGAGCAGGTCCAAGAATAATCATTATTACTACCCTCCTCCTAAAAAAAGATAATAGTCTTGAATATTTCTGTGGACTATGCTTATACTTAGTCTATGCTATAGTTTATCATTTTTGATTTTACTTAAAATTTTAGACTTAAGTATGTTAGTGTTTTACTGATGTTAATATTTAATCCATATTTACTACTCCCTTTTCTTACTATTTCTCTTGCATCCCAGGACTATTTTAGGTATTACTTTCCATTTTTCTCCTTTCTGAGGACAAAATTTAAAATTTTATTTTTATAAATTTTTAGCCTTCATAAGTATTAACCACAAATAAGAGTTTGTAGTCATAAAGGGTAACTTGGCAGTTATTTCTCTGAGCACTTTAAAGCTATTCTTTCATACCATATATATATTTATTTTTCTTGAGACAGGGTTTCACTCTCCCAGGCTGGAGTGCAATGGTGCAATATCAGCTCACTGCAACCACTGCCTCCGAGTTCAAATGATTCTCCTGCCTCAGCCTCCCGAGCAGCTGAGATTACAGACACCACCATGCCTGGCTAATTTTTGTATTTTTAGTAGAGACGGGGTGTCACCATGTTGGCCAGGCTGGTCTCGAATTCCTGACCTCAGATGATTTGCCCACCTTGGCCTCCCAAAGTGCTAAGATTACAGGCGTGAGCCGTGGAACCTGGACCCCTTTTATATATTTATTATTAGCATGCGTCCTGTGTATGAATAACCTTTTCCCTCATATAATATCTTATTTCTCTTTAGTTGTTTTTAAGATATATTTTGGGTGTACTGCTTTTTGGTACTCTAAATTGCCTGAGTTCTGTCTAGTTTGGTACAAAATTTTATTTATCCCTGTTAGAATTAGTAGAGAAATCAAAATCTAAAGATTCATAGAAGAGAAAATCCAAATGGTCATCATAGTTTATTCAGAAAAAGTACTAAATAGTATTTAATAACTATTTAGGATTTTTTAAAAACAGCAAACTAGAAAGAGAAGAAAACTTCCTCAGTCTGATAAAGAGTATTGTACCAAAACCCCCCAAACTACAGCTAATACACTAACCGGGTTCATTTTGCCCATGCACACTGAACCAATCACTGTGATGACGGGTTTTGCAAAAGAAAAAGCATTTATTCACAAGGCAGCCAAGCAAGGAGGTAGAACAGTTCCTAAATCCACCTCCCTGAAGATAAGGCTTGTGAATATTTATGGATTAGAGAAGAATGTGGTCTAAGACATGAGGAAAGGTAATAGGCAGTGGGGAAAAGTGAAGTTATCAGTGCTCTGTGCAAGCATAGTTGAGATTTATGCCATTTCATAGGACATATGTTTAGAAAATGACAGTGTTATCATGATCTGATTATGAAGTTTTCAATCCTGTGGCATCAAAATGCCACCTCTTAGGCGTTTGCACAGGTCCAGTTGAAGGGTTGGTGGTCTCAGTCTGTTTGAACTGAACAGAAGCTGCCCCCAAGTTCCTGAAAAACAACTTAAGCAGCAGTTACCATGGTGACATATACATGTTATCTATAAAAAAGCCAGTGAAGGTTAAGTTACAAGGTTCAGTGGTGTGGCCTTCAGGTATATGGAAAAAAAAAATAGCAAAAATCTAATGACCAAAATCACAGTCAATGGTAAAAGACTACATGACTTTCCTCTAAGAGTGGGTAAAGAGACAAAGATATCCGTGAACGTTACTTTTATTAAACACTGTTCCGGAGGTTGTAACAAGTGCAATAAGGCAAGGAAATGAAATAGAAGGTATGCATATTGAAAATAAATTTTTCTTAAATTGTCTTTCTTCACAAATGACAAGATTATGTACACAGAAAATCATAAGAAAAATCACAAAACAACTTCTAGATCTAAAAAGTGATTTTACTATTATAATTCACATAAAAATCTATAATATTTCTGTATACTGGCAATAAACACCAAGAATTTTAAATTTTGAGATTTTAGTAAACTATCGCAAGGACAAAAAACTAAACACCGCATGTTCTCACTCATAGGTGGGAATTGAACAATGAGAACTCATGGACACAGGAAGGGGAACATCACGCTCCGGGGACTGTTGTGGGGTGGGGGGAGGGGGGAGGGACAGCATTAGGAGATACACCTAATGCTAAATGACGAGTTAATGGGTGCAGGAAATCAACATGGCACATGGATACATATGTAACAAACCTGCACATTGTGCACATGTACCCTAAAACCCTAAAGTATAATAAAAAAAAAAAAGGAAAAAAAAAAAATTAAAAAAAAAAAAAGAATTTTAAATTTTAAAATAAGACCATACACAATAGCATCAAAAAATAAAATGCTCATCAATAAATTTAACAAAATACATGAGATACATTTTACACTTATTTCTACAAAAATTGTTGATATCAATTTTTAAAATCCTACATAAATGAGAAGATCTACCATGTGTTTGGATGAAAAGACATATAATATTATTACAATAAAAAATTCTTCTCCCCAAACTGATTTATAGACTTGATGTCATCCCTTCAAAAATTCCAAGAAGAAAATTTGGGAACATTGAAAAGCTAATATAAATTTTATATAAATATACAACCGTTCCTGGACTTAGCTTCAACTTTGCTCTGAAACTGGAGCAAGCACTGGAAGTAGGGACAGAGGCCTGGTAGCGGAAGCAGGTACTTTCAAGCCTGTAGGAGCAGGAGGGCTTCCCAGGCCCCTGAGAGTGCAGGGAGGCCCAGGTAGATTTCCCTTAGGTTGTATCCTTTAAGTGTTCCCTGATTTATATAATTTTTCACATTTTATATAGGGACATTTCTAAAGTGCAGGGAAGGGGTGACTAGTCATTGACAGGAGAAAAAAATTAATGGACATTGTAAATGAAGAAAAACATAAAATAATATTTAAAATAATGAGAGACGTTACATTGATCAATGATGATCAAGGAGAATGATTAACTCAAAGTTTCTGTAACTAAAAAACAATTAAAATAACGAAGACTTTGGGAGGCCAAGGCGGGTGGATCGTGTGAGGTCAGGAATTTGAGAACAGTCTGCCCAACATGATGAAACCCTGTCTCTATTAAAAATACAAAAAATTAGCCAGGTGTGGTGGCAGGTGCGTGTAATTACAGCTACTCGGGAGACTGAGGCAGGAGAATCTCTTGAACCTGGGAAGCAGAGGTTGCAGTGACCCAAGATCACACCACTGCACACCAGCAGCATGGGCGACAAGACTGAAATTCTATCTCAAAAAAAAAAAAAAAAAATTTAAGAGACATCTCCCAAAATAAAAGACGTGTGCATTGAATGATTGAGGAATACATTGTACCTGCATGTAATGAGCTTAGAGTCCTCTGGACCTCAATCATTTGATGAGTCACATATGCAAACCACACTTACCCAGACTCACTTATTTATTTATTTACTTTGCAGATATAAGTCAGTACAGAACAGTTTATTTGCACCACCCTGGCAATATTACTTCCAAAAAGTTAGTTATCTTAAATTCTATTATCTTTTTTAAGTATCAAATATGAGTACCTTTCATCTGTACTCATCATACTATTCAGAACTGTGCTTGCCCTTTCCTGGCATTCAACTCATTGCAAAGTAAGGCAAACAATATGGTTAAATTTGGTCTACTAAATCTTTGTAATAATTATTTGTCTTAGAGTTATATATTAAGTTCTTGCTGAAATTGGATGAACTGTGGGCAGCTGTTGGCACACAGACAGATATTTGTCTTCTTATCTACTTTTTAGCCACTCTAAGTGGTTGGGGTTCTGCTTTGATTTCCTGGCCTCATTCCTCGCATTCCATTTGTATTAGGAAGCATTACTCTAATCTCGCACTGAAACTAAAAGGATGCCTGCCCTTCAGAGGTTCCCCACTCCTAACCACTCTCTTTAGAGGAAGATATTATAATTAATACAATATTTGATAACCATGTTTCAAAATGGCTGCACCATTTTATATTTCTCCAACAATTGATGTTGAATTTGGTTTATCCACATCATCACCAACACTTGTTATTGTCTGTATTATTTTAGCTTCCTGTGGATATGAAAAGGTATCTCCTTGTGGTTTTTAATTTTCATAATGTACATGCTTGTTTATTTTGAATGATCTGAATCCCAAATAAATGATATTATTTATGCCTGATTTTGAGGGGAGATAGTTGCAGTTGTTTCCTAGATTTCTGCTAATACAATATAACAGTCTCAGTAGAGGGGCTTACCCAAAATATGCTCAACTTTGTCACTCTCCTTTAGTCTTGATACTCCAGACTACTTGGCTACAATCAGGCCAATCACCCTGCTTAGACTCAACTTCTTTTATTGTCAACCTAATCTCAGATGCTAAAGTCCTTTATAAGCAACTCTGGTAGAAGTTATATACACATCTGGTTTAACAACAACAAACTGACTTAAAAAAAAACAATGATTATAAAAGAAATTAGCTGCTAGCGCCAGTCCTAGTGGCTCACGCCTATAGCCTGTAATCCTAGCACTTTGGGAGGCTGAGGCGGGCAGATCACCTGAGGTCAGGAGTTTGAGACCAGCCTGGCCAACATGGTGAAACCCTGTCTCTACTAAAAATACAAAACTTAGCTGGGGACATGGTGGCAGGTGCCTATAATCCCAGCTACTCGGTAGACTGAGGCAAGATAATCACTTGAACCCGGGAGGCAGAGGTTGCAGTGAGCCGAGATCTCACCATTGCACTCCAGCCTGGGCAGCAAGAGTGAACAAAACTCCATCTCAAAAAAAAAAAAAAAAAAAAAAAAAAACAACAACAACAAAAAAAACAGAAATTAGCTGCTAGCTTTGCTGGCTTTTAACAAAATAATCCATTCAGATTTTAATGGAATTCAGTAGGAAATTATTCACAGAAAATAAATATCAATACATCACTGAAAATATACTCTGGCAGAAAAGCTGTATCGTGTATAATTAATTGCATTATACAAATTATAATCTTTTATAGATTTTTTTAATGTGAATTAAAGTTAATTTAGAGAATAGGAAATAATAGTTTTTATAATTATGGTAGCATATTTAAGGCTACATTTTCTGAATCTTTAAACTTTGCAAACTGATTCAGCTAATAGCTGGAGACTCAGAACTACACTGATAGCAGATCTCCTCCAGACAATAGAAGATTGAAGAGAAAATTTAAAAACAAATATATAACATTTAAAAAATGGTCTTAATTACACTGACGCAAACACTAAGCAGAATTTTGTGTCTAGTTATAACTAGACTTGCTCTCATTTGTTTATCTCTGGAATATTAACCCAATATTCACTGCAGCTCTCTGAAGATAAGTGACTAAGAAGATGTAACTAGATGATATTGTACATAGACACAATAAATATTTTTGAATTCATGAGGAAAAATAAGTAACTCACTATTATAAAACTGTTGAGGTAAATTGATGTATAATGTTTTATATGAACATAAACATTTGTAAGAAGACTTAAAAATGAGTCTCTTAATTTATAAAATATATTTAATCTAAATGGAAGTAAGATTTCAAATGACTGGTAAAGTTACAATTAAATAGAAGAAATAAGCTCTGGTGTTCTATTGCATAATATGATGACTGGTGTTAACAAAAATGCATTGTATATTTCAAAATAACTACAAATTTTTGAAATTGAATGTTCTCATCACAAATAACTAATACATGTTTAAGGTGAGGAATATGCTAATTTTGCTAATTTAATCATTACACAATTTATATATGTATTGGAATATCACATTGCACTTCATAAATATGCACAATTATGTGTCAATTATAAATATTTTTAAAAAGAAAGCAGATCAAACAGATTATAATTGATAAAAGATTCAACAGGCAGAACTTTAAAATTTTCCAGAATTGCCAAACACAGGAAAATTCTGAAACTCACTCACCATGCCTGTAGGAGGCATTCTGTAGGTGGCCTGTTCACTCTAATGGTAGTTTCTTTTGCTGTGCAGAAGCTCTTTAGTTTAATTGAATCCCATTTGTCAATTTTGGCTTTTGTTGCCATTGCTTTTAGTGTTTTAGACATGAAGTCCTTGCCCATGCCTATGTCCTGAATGGTATTGCCTAGATTTTCTTCTAGGGTTTTTATGGTTTTAGGTCTAACATGTAAGTCTTTAATCCATCTTGAATTAATTTTTGTATAAGGTGTAAGGAAGGGATCCAGTTTCAGCTTTCTACATATGGCTAGCCAGTTTTCCCAGCACCATTTATTAAATAGGGAATTCTTTCCCCATTTCTTGTTTTTGTCAGGTTTGTCAAAGATCAGATGGTTGTAGATATGTGGCATTACTTCTGAGGACTCTGTTCTGTTCCATTGATCTATATCTCTGTTTTGGTACCAGTACCATGCTGTTTTGGTTACTGTAGCCTTGTAGTATAGTTTGAAGTCAGGTAGCGTGATGCCTCCAGCTTTGTTCTTTTGGCTTAGGATTGACTTGGCAACGTGGGCTCTTTTTTGGTTCCATATGAACTTTAAAGTAGTTTTTTTCCAATCCTGTGGAGAAAGTCATTGGTAGCTTGATGGGGATGGCATTGAATCTATAAATTACCTTGGGCAGTATGGCCATTTCATCAGTGTTTTGTGGCTTTCTTTGTGTACATCTTTTAACTCCTCAGTTAAATATATTCTTTTATAACTACTGTAAATGGGATTGACCTCTTGATTTGGTGTGCAGTTTGATTGTTATTGGTCTGCAGAAATGATACAGACCTCTGTATGTTGATTTTGTATTCTGAACTGCTACTGAATTTATTTGTCAAATTTAGAAGTCTTTTGGTAGAATCTTTAGGATTTTCTAGCTACAAGATTATATTGTCAGTAAACAAATAATTTAACTTACTTTTTTCCTATTTGGATAACTTTTATTTCTTTCTCTGGCCTGATTGCTCTGGCTAGGACCTCCAATGCAATGTTGAATAGGAGTGGTGAAAGTGAGCATCCTTGCCTTCTTCCAGTTCTTAGGGGAAATACTTTCACTTTTTCTCTGCGTAGTATGATGTTGTCGGTGGGCTGTTGTATATGGCTTTTATATTTTGAGGTATATTCCTTCTGTATCTAGTTTTTTGAGGGTTTTTAAATCACGATGAAGGTTGAATTTTATCAAATGTTTTTGCATCCACCCATTGAGATAATCAGATTGTTTTTGTTTTTAATTCTGTTTATGTGGTGAATTACATTTGGCATAGAATGAATTGTCCTTATGTGGAATAAAACCCACTTGATCATGACATATTACTTTTTTGATGTGCTATTCGATTTGGTTTGCTAGTTTTTGTTTGTTTGTTTGTTTTGAGGGTTTTTAAATCTGTGTTCATCAGGGAGGTTGATCTTTAGTTGTCTTTCTCATTGTGTGTCCTTGCCTGGCTTTGATTCTGGGTGATTCTGGCTTCAAAGTATGAGATGGAAAGAATTCTCTTCTTTTTGATTTTTTGAAACAATTTCCATAGGATTGGTGTCAGTTCTTTGTACATTTTGTAGAATTTGGTTGTGAATTTACCTGATCTTGTTTTTTATTTGTTGTCGTTGTTGCTGAAAAAGGTTTTATTATTGATTCAATCTCATATTTGTTATTAGTCTCTTTAGGATATTTATTTCTTCCTGGTTTAATACTGAAAAGTTGTATGTTTACTGAACTTACCCATTTCCTCTAGATTTTCTAGTTTGTAAGCACAGTTTTTCATAGTTAGTCACTGATGATCTTTTGTGTTTCTATGGTATCAATTTTAATGTTTCTTTTTTCATTTCCAGATTTTGTATGTGTGTTTTTAAAATTTATCTTCTTTTCTTAGATAGTCTAACTAGCAGTCTATCAATTTTGGTTATCTTTTCAAATAATCAACTGTTAACTTTGTTGATCCTTTGTGTATTTTTTTCAATTTCATTTAGTTTTGATCTGACCTTTGTACATTTATTTTATTCTGCTAGCTTTGTGTTTGGTTGTTTGTTTTTCTTGTTCTTTGAGGCATGTCATTAGGTTATTAATTCATGATCTATATTTCTTTTGATCTAGGCATTTAATGCTATACACTTCTCTCTTAGCACTGCTTTTGTTGTAGCTAACGTTTTGCTATGCTGTGTCTCTATTTTCATTTGTTTCAAAATATTTTTAAGTTTACACCTTAGTTTTGTCATTGACTCAAAAATTATTCAGGAGCATGTTGTTTAATTTCCATTAATTTGTGTTGTTTTAAGATTTCCTCTTAAAATTAATTTCTAGTTTTATTTCACTATGCTCTGATGAGATACTTTGTATAACTTACATTTAAAAAAATTATCAAGTTGTGTTTTATGGCCCAACATATGATGTAGCTTGGAGAATGTTCTATGCACTGATGAGAGGAATGTATATTCAGTAGTTGTTAGATAGCGTGATTTGTAAATGTCTGCTAGGTCCATTTGGTTTAAAATCTGATTTAAGTCCAGTATTTCTTTGTTAGTTTTCTGCCTTGTCAGTCTCATGATGTCAGTAGAATGTTGAAATCCTCTGCTATTATTATATACCTGTCTTTCTCTTTTCTCAGATCTAGTAATATTTGTTTTATCAACCTGGATGCTCCAGTGTTGGCTGCATATACATTTAGAATTGTTATATCCTCTCATTGGATTGATCCCTTCAGGATTATATAATAACCTTCTTTGTCATTTTTTACTGTTGTTGATTTAAAGTCTATTTTATCTAAGTATAGCTATTCCTACTCCCTTTTCTGTTTCCTATGGTTAGAATACATTTAAGGAACCTGTAAAAAACATTCCAGGCTGGGCGCGGTGGCTCACACTTGTGATCCCAGCACTTTGGGAGGCCCAGGCGGGCGGATCACCAGGTCAGGAGATCGAGACCATCCTGCCTAACATGGTGAAACCCTGTCTCTACTAAAAATACAAAAAAATTAGGCAGGTGTGGCGGTGTGCGCCTGTAGTCCCAGCTGCTGGGGAGCCTGAGGCAGGAGAATGGCGTGAACCCCGGAGGCAGAGCTTGCAGTGAGCCGAGGTAGCGCCACTGCATGCTGGCCTGGGCGGCAGAGCAAGACTCTGTCTCAAAAAACAAAAACAAAAACAAAAACAAACAAACAAACAAAAAAATTCCAGATATAACTAAGGCCCTCCTAATTAGTTAACTTTAAGCCAATGTAAGGTAAATAATCCTGAATGGGCATGGCTTTTTAAATCAGATAGATCCTTTAAAAGATAATCTGGATATCAGAGAGATGGTTTCCTGCTGACTTTTAAGAAGAAAGCTGCCATGAGTTTTATAGTTGTAAGGAAATAAATTCTGCCACCAGTCATGTGAGTTTGGAAGAGGATCTTTGGAGTTAGATGAGAACACAGTACTAACTGACATGTTGATTGCAACCTTGTGAGGCCCTATGCAGACAGCCCAGCTAAAACATGCCTGTACTTCTAACACCAGGCAACTAACTGTGAAATAATATAAGTTGCTGAAAGCTACTGAGCATATGGTATATTGTTATGCAGCAAGAAAAAACTAATACATTAGATTATAACTCTGTTTTGATATTTACTGGTTTACTTTGAGGTTTAAAATATGCATGTTTCCTTTCTTTCTTTTTTTTTTTTTGAGATGGAGTTTCACTTTTGTCGTCTGGGCTGGAGTGCAATGGTGCCATCTTGGCTCACTGCAATCTTCGCCTCCCGGGTTCAAGTGATTCTCCTGCCTCAGCCTCCTGAGTAGCTGGGATTACAGGAGCCTGCCACCATGTCCAGCTAATTTTTGTAAATTTAGTAGAGATGGAGTTTCACCATGTTGGCCAGGCTGGTCTCGAACTCCTGACCTCAGGTGATCCATCCGCCTCAGCCTCCCAAAGTGCTGGGATTACAGGCATGAGCCACCACGCCCAGCTGCATGTTTTCCTATCACAGACTATTATCAACTCATATTATAAATTTCACACACAGTGAAAGTCACAGTTTTCAGACTTTTTCCCTCTGTTTTTTGTGCTGTTGTTGCCACAGATTTTATTTTTACATAATTCTACCACAATACAGTGTTCTTACTTTTCCTTTAGACAACCAGTAATCCTTTAAGAAATCTTTATACTTACATACAGAGTTACTGCTCTGTTTCTGGTGTTTGACTTTTTTTTTTACTGGATATCCATCTGATATCATGTAACTTCTGCTTGTAAGAATTATTTTAGCATTCCTTCTTTGTAGTGTAATTCTGGTGATTATTTTCGTACTTTCATGTCAGAGAAAAGTCTTTACTTTCCCTTCATTTTTGAAATATATTATTCTGGGTAAGGAATTATAGCCACAGAGGTTATTTCTTTCCCTTTTACTATTTCAAATAAAATTCTCAGCTGTATTTTTGCTTCTATTATTTGTAACAAGTGATCTGTTCTAATCCTTAGCTTTATTCTCTGTATATAACATGTCTTTTTCCTCTGTGCTCATTTATGAATTTCTAATATTTACTGTTTTTGAGTAATTTTATTGTCATGTGCCTTGGTGTATTTTTCTATATGTTTCTTGTGCTTTGAGTTTGTTGAGCTGCTTTAATATGAATTTGGATGTTTAAATCTAATTTGATAAATTGTAGCTGTATTTCTTCAATTTTTAATGTATTCACCTTCCTCTTTTCTTTTTTCCTTCAGGTATTACAATGGCATCTGAAGTTATCTTCTAGGTCACTAACGCTTTATTCATTTGTAAATGTTCCTTTTTTATCCATGTTATGTTGGATATTGCTTTTACTTTGTTATTAAGTTCACTGATCTTCCCTTCTGCAATGTCTAATCTATTATTAATTTCATGCAGTGTGTTTTCTTATTTCAGTCACTGGAGTTTCTTTTACTAGAAGTTCAGTTTGGATCTTTTTATATCTTTCTTGTTTCCACTCTACCTGTCCATTCTTTTACCTATTCTCTTGACTATATGGGATACAGTTATAATAAATCTTTAAATGTCCTTTTTAAATAATCCCACAATTCGCTACATCTGTAGGAAGTTGTAATTGGTTTATTATGTTATTATTTTAGGTCATATTTTAATGTTTTTTTTGCATGGCTGGCAATTTTTTATTTAATTCCTAATATTGTAACTTTTATCTTTTGGTAGTGGATATTGTTGCATTCCTATATATATATACATGTAGAAACATGCTAAAATCATTCATACTTTTCTCTATAAGAGAAAAAAAATCTTTTTTAAGAATTATTAAACAGGAGTATAATCTATTTGAGAGACTTAATCACTTTGAAATTGTTTCCAAAATTGCCTGTTGCTTTACAAAGGCAGTACCTTAATTTCTTGCAATTAATTGTTTTGGGTCTTCAAATTTTATTTCAAATAACTTAGATTAGCTTGAAAATAGATACATTACTTGTGTGTAACAACAATGTAAAGTAAGATCCATGGGATGGGAATTACACAAATTAACAAAAAAAAATTACTCAACATTTAAAATGTTTCACACTTACAAACTTTGTTCTATGCATTATCAAGTACAATTTCATAGTACTTATTTTTGAAAGAAGTTAATTTTTGTAGTTTACCACCTAAGTAGCTTTCAGTTGCACATCAGAAAAATGCAACTAAAAGTGGCTTTAACAAGAAGGAAGTTAGGTCAAGCTTATAATTATATTTTTAAAGATAAAGTTGGATAAAACAAAATATTTGCTAATGCAAGTGGCCCAAGTGGCAGATAAAATAGTTTGCTGATGACATCGTTGAGTTCACAAAATGTCCTTGAGCCACAATAAGAAGACTATTGGTCATGTGTTCTAAAGAAAAATAATGGGTCAAATTTCATTGTTTATAGCAATGGTTCAGAGAATTGAAGTATTATTTTTATTTGCTGTAATATATAACAGGTAACACACTCAATAGGAGTATATAAATAGTGTTTCAAATAATTTTGAATGAATGAATGAGCTTGATTTGATATTATCTTACTCTTCTACTCAAAGAAAGACACCAAAAGTCGAAGTGAGAATGTCGCAATGTATAAGTTGTTTATACACGCTCATTATTAATCATTGGGTTACAGATTATTTGTTTCATTTCAATGGTTCTCTACTCTGGAACAAGAAACATTGATCTAATTAACATTAACATATTGAGTAACAAGGGTTGAAAACTCATACTATATATAGTGAATTTAGAAGACTATATAAAACTTTACATGCATAAATCAGGGCTTGTTATTTACACAAGCCAGTTATGGAATCTTAAAAATGATAAAAGTTTTACAATTTTGCAGTGAGTTAATCTTGAAACCAATTTTCTACAAAATAAACAAATAACTATGAGTGTGCATCAACCTAGAATAGGGATGTCTACTTTGATGAGTAACTTAGCTAATAGATAGATAGATAGATAGATAGATAGATAGATAGATAGATAGATATGTTCACCTTTATTCTTACTCTTCTTTCAAATGGTAGCTATTTTTTATTTGGATGAAAAGATTGACTATATTACATGTTTACTTCAATAATTACCTATAAACTTATCACGGAGTGATGCTTAAAAAAAAAAAAAAAAAAAAAACAAATTTAGTCTAGGAACAGTGGCTCATGTCTTTAATCCCAGCATTTTTGGAGCCTGAGGTGGGAGGATATATTGAGCCCAGGAGTTCAATACCAGCCTGGGTAACATAACAAGACCCTGTTTCCACAAAATAATAATAATAAAAAAATTAGCTGGGGCAGTGGCATGTGCCTGTAGTCCCATCTACTCAGGAGGCTGAGGTGGGAGGAACACTTGAGCATGGAAGATGGAGGCTGCAGTGAACAATGGTTGTGTCACCGCGGTCCAGCCTGGGTGACAGAGTGAGATCCTGTCTCAAAAATAAATAAATAAATAAATAAATAACATAAATAAATACATAAAACAAATTTAAAGACAAATTAAAAATATTTTTACTTCTAGTTAATAAAAAAAAAATCCAATCTACTTTTAATTTCCCATAAATAACTTTTGGAAGAATAGGTGCTTTTCATCTATACTACTGTTGCTGTATGTTTTCGTGAATACATTTTTCTAGTAAGACAAATAACCATCCCTCCAATCTAATGCTTTTAAGAGAAATAGAAAACGATATATCAGGCTGGGCATGGTGGCTAATGCCTGTAATCCCAGCACTTTGGGAGGCGGAGGCGGGCAGATAACTTGAGGTCAGGAGTTTGAGACCAGCCTGGCCAACATGGCAAAACCTTGTCTCTACTAAAAATACAAAAATTAACTGGGATGATGTTGGACACCTGTAATCGAAGCTACTTGGGAGGCTGAGGTAGGAGAATAGCTTGAATCTGGGAGGCAGAGTTTGCAGTGAGCGGAGATTGAACCAGTGCACTCTAGCCTGGGTGACAGAAGAAGACTCCGTCGCAAAAAAAAAAAAAAAAAAAAAAAAATAGAAAAGAAAAGGATATATCACATATATGGAGTGGAGAATGTTTGTATAAACAAAAGACTGGTCAGAGTGGATTTTTTTAAATAGCCTTAGAAAGGAGCAATCAAAATAATATTCTGTATAATATTCTGTAGCTTTGAACACGAACTTTATTTACAGGTAATATTAATATTGCAATTCAAGTTATATTTCCTTCTGTGGATAAAGTTGATTTATATCTTTATGTTGATTATACTGTTATTTCTGCAGATATCATACACACTGGTATGTTTTAAAGAAAATAATATATCCATTAAAAATTTAGTAAATACGGTTTAAATAGCCATTTGTTAAAATAATCAGAGTGATTACGATGAATACACAATAATGAGCAGGTTGAAGCAGATATTTGATAAAATTTTTGAAAACATCAGACTCAAATTGTCCAAGAATATACATATACACTTGCATGCATATTTTACATATTAATTTTATATAATGAAACAAGATATGTGTGTGTATTCAAGAATTTAGAGAAACTCAAATTTGAATGTAAGAAAGTACTACAAAAGTTAGTGAAATAAGAAAAATTAATTGATGAGTTTAACTAAAGGTTTAGAGATTTCTGGGAATAAAGGTATACTTTGTTAGTCATAATGAAAATATCTTACTTTCCTGAAAAAACATTTGAAGTTGTTAAATATCTCATATTTTTTCACTCTGAATAATTCAGTATATTCTATTCAAAAGATATTTGTGAAAACAATAACTTAGAAACAACTAAATTCTTATTTATAAATTACATAATCTTCTCATGAAATAGTGGCACAATATTATATTTATTAATTTTTTATTGAACAAACATATCAGGTACTCTCCTAAGCTTAGGGATGAGACTGGATACAACAGGGAATAAACAAATATCTGCTCTCATGGACTTGACTTTCAAAAGAGAACGACAAATATATAAACAAAAAACTCACCTAATATGAGACAATTAAAACTACTGTAACAAATTTGGAATATACATTCTAAGTTTGTAATATGTAAGTCAGTGTGAAACAATACTATATGCTCCTGCACTAATATTAAGTTAAAAAGTAAAACAATCTAGAATGTCTGAGGTTACAATTATTGAATATACTATATGATATTGAATTTTGAGTGAGTCAAATGTTTTAATGTTTGTTAACATTACTTTCAATAAATTCCTCAAATTCACAATTGAAAATTGAAAACATTTAGAAATTGATATAAATGTTGAGATTATAAATAGTATGATAAGTTAATGAACATCTTATTTAATTGTTATTGGGGTGTTGTGACATCACTAATAAAGACAAGTGTCTTTAAATTATCTAGTTGAGTGTGTTAATTGGCAATTTGAGGGGCTAGCCTTCTGGGTACACTGCTCTGTTAGCATGTCATGATAGTCTTTTAATTAAAACTCATAGATAACCTCTATTTTTTTTTAAATCACAGCCTATGGTTTTTGCTGATAGCAACACAATGACGTCATTAAATCAAATGCCTTGACGAGCTGTAAGAAGTGATAACACTTTATGGCTTGTTACAAGCTTCTGAAACACATTTAAATAGTGTGTTCAGGTAGCTGCTTTGTGAGGACAACAGGGAGACATTGTCATTTCAGTCCTGCCTACTAACTTCTGACTCTGAACGTACTTGCTGCAAATACTGGGGTCATGGATGAAGTCAAAGGCCATGTTTCTGGTTTTGGGATGGCTTTAAAGGAAATGAAATAACTTACATGGAAATTTGCTCTGTATGTTTCCTCAACAAAGAAAATTGAATCTTCAAAGACAGTGTACGAGGGGTGAAAAAATGAAAAGTAAAAGACAAAAAGTCTGCAGCTAAAGTAGGACAAACACAACTTAGAATTATGAGTCAAAAGTTAGTAAATATATTGTAGTTGTTTTCCAAAGAGCTCAACTGAGATAATAGTTCTTCAATAATGTGTAAAGAATAACAGTACTACGATTTTTAAAGGCTGTCATTTGAGATGGTCAAAATGTAAGACGAGAATGCTGAATTAAAGCATACCACAAATAGCAAGCTTTTCAAATCATAAATTCAGGATACAATTTTGAGTAGAGGTTTATGTGTTCCAAGTGGTCTGTTGGTGAGCCTGGGCAAAGCATTCTTGGGAATTGAGTCCAGGGCACATCTGACTTGTTATAAATTTTATATGTTTCAACCCTACTGGGGTTCAAAAGTGAGAAATTTGTTTGCATTCTGTTGCAATACCAATTGTATTAACAGATGTTTAAAGATGAATGTTCCAAACTAAAGGCATTTGTTTGATATTTTCAGCATCATTTTTTCTATCCACATATGTCAAAACAATTCTGAACAGCATGCTTTCCAAACTGCTAGTAATTTCTTTAGAGAAATAACTTCAGAAGCAAAAGTAATTAACTAAGCAAATAAAGTTTGTATAAAATTAGAACCTATTCAAGCAGAACAAAATTTTCTTATAAAAAGCTAGTAAAGAGGGAACACAGATAATTAGCTTAAATTTCCACAGATATTAATGTTCTTTATACATTATTATTCCCTATGCATTCTTTTATGAAAAAGTTTTATTTTTAACTTTTGTTGGTACATAGTACACATAACCTATGAATTTTTATTGAGGTCTTAGTAGGAGCCACAAGCTGACCTGTTTCTGTGGTGGAAAAGGAACTGTTCACCTTTTGTATCACTTGTATGATTTTTAAATTTACATTATTAAAAATAAGGAAATAGGCTTGAGTGTCAGTGTGCCATACCTACAGAGTCAATGCCGATATTACTTGGTGTTCTCCAAGACATAAGACTTTCCTCTGAGCCGGGCGTGGTGGCTCACGCCTGTAATCCCAGCACTTTAGGAGGCCGAGGCGGGCTGATCACGAGGTCAGGAGATCGAGACCATCCTGGCTAACACAGTGAAACCCCGTCTCTACTAAAAATACAAAAAATTAGCCAGGCGCGGTGGTGGGCGCCTGTAATCCCAGCTACTCGGGAGGCTGAGGCAGGAGAATGGCGTGAACCCTGGGAGGCAGAGCCTGCAGTGAGCCGAGATCGCGCCACTGCACTCCAGTCTGGGCGACAGCAAGACTCTGTCTCAAAAAAAAAAAAAAAAAAAAAAAAAAAAAAGACTTTCCTCTGTTTCCCCAAAGGGAAACCATAGACTATCAATGGGCTGAGCACAGAGAATAGCACCACAGTTCTCCGGACCATCATTACATATACCTACGAGTGGAAACGAGCTGTGTGGATCATTCTCTCCACACCCAAAACAGGAGATGCAGGTCTTGTGTGGCTGTTGAGTCCACATTCTAATGCTTTTAGTACACTGCCAGGCGTATAGAATCCTCTCCTTTATGAATAGGGTTAGTCATAGTTATTGACAATTACGGGGTGAAGAAGTTGTCTGAAACATGTAGTCGGCTGTTTCCTACTCCTCAGTTTGAGACTCCAGCTACCTGTGGGAATCTTGAGGGCAAGCCTTGAAGAGAAACAGCTTCCTGGCAAAGGAAACAGGCAAAAACTGATCTTTGAATTGTCTAAATACCACACTCGCACAACAAAGGAGCTTTGAATTGCACTTTCACCAACCATACTATTCCATGTAGATAGTCATTTTGAAAGATCTATAGCAAATTACACCCTCTAAATATAATTATTTAAAAATAAAGAGCATTTCTGCGTTCGTTAATTATTTAAATATACTTTGTGTTGCAGTAATCCATGGTAGCCAGTGGTAGGATGGAGGTCCTAATGTTTTGAAATAGAGAAGCTGACCTATAATGGAATGATTGTACCAAACAGTACACAGGAAAAACTATTTTGACCCAAAATATATATTACATAAGCAGAATCAAATATAATATACTATAACAGGTAGAGACTGGGTGATTACATAATGTAATTATCTTCCTAGTCATTCTAGGGAACATAAATGCGATAAAGGCAATTATGTGAGTAACTCTACTTGAATAATAGAGATGGGGAGCATAAAGATATTCACAATATCATTGATACTTTTAAATAGCAAAAATTTTGCCTCGTGATGTATAAGCTAAGAATCTATGAAAAAGTAATTATAATAGGTTTATGTGATGACTTGAACTTGTGATAATTGACAAATTTCATTCACTATTTTATTCTGTGATGATATACTGTAATCTTTCTCTATTTCATTTGCCCCCTTTTAGCATAAAGAATGTTCTTTTTAAAGAATCCTTGGTTTGTGTTGTCAAAAATTGGTGTGATTTATAGAAAAAATGCAAAAAGAGGAGCCAACAGTTTGGTACTCAAATTTTATATTTTGATATCTATTTGTATTTGAAGTTAGAATGCATTGAATATTATTTTTAAATTATAATCTTCAAAGTATTAAACATTTTATTCTGTTCCAAAGTTTTCAGTTTGCTACAACACTACATATTAGTACTGAACTTTTAAGAAATATTACAAAAATGATGACTAATTACAGTCAATACTATTTATATTTATAAAATGACAAATTGTGTAATTTGTTTTATCTCAAACCCGATTATTATGAACCACTGGAATTTTTTTATTTTTATTTTATACTATCATCAAATTCTACATGTGCTGTTATTCATCTTTGATAATTGGGCCATAATTTTCTTTAGTATTCAATATTACTTATCTAAAGCAAGTACTACTACATTTATCTTCATATTCCACGTTGCAGACTATGTTCCTGTTCCATACCTGTAAAGTAAAATGAGTAGCTATTTCTATTGCTAAAGAGAATTTATTGATTATTAAACAGTTATAGATACAATCATATTAAATTATATAACTGTGGCAGGTGAATTTTTAAAAATGCAGAAACCTCACATATTCTCAGAAAAGATAGGATAATCCTTTTTTTCCATATAAGAAACGTTTCCCTAAATAAATGAGTCTTCTATAATGTCAAGCAAAAAAAATGGTACTAGAGCATAAAAAATTAATTCAGTTCATAGATGACTGTTAAAGCCTGACAAGTTTTATTCCAAAAATAAATAAGCATCTGTCATTGTAGGTTTCTCAGGCTCTAGAAATCTTTCACGCAAGATATCTGTAATTTCATTGAAAAATAAAATGAATACTTTCATGCATAAAATATATTTAAATGTTTGTTTTTATATTTTATTCCTATATGTCAAGTGAATTATTCTGTGTTACTACCTGGTTTAAGTTAGGTAATTTGTGAGAAATAAGGAAATCTTACAATAACATGGCACACAGATTGCTTTAAAATTGAAATTCTGCTCTAAGGAGGCTTACACAACAAGATCGTGACTTGCACAGGAGGAGACCCACCTTTTGTGAACTATAGCCCTGCACAGGCTTCTAATGCTATGATTTTTTTTTAATCTTTCAGAAAGCCGTTCAATATCTAGAGAATCTATGAAGTAGAAGTCATGCTGATTTCGGAAAGGTTTTTTTAAAAATTGGGGTCCAGCAGAGTTATGCTCTGACAAAATTTTGTGCTGAATCCACTGCAGCAAGTTTCCAGTGTGTTTGAAGTCTTCGGTGGACAATGAATCCAATATGCTGCTAAAACATTCCTTCTTCCCCGCACCATTCTCTCTATTCTATCTCCTACTTGCTGGGAAAAGAGAAATCTTTCTTTTCTATGACTTAACTAGAATGATGATTTCCCCAATTTAGTAGAGTCTTCTCCTCACTTTGTTCTAAAACACATATTTGTTGTGTTATGTAGTCTCAGGGTGTCAGTAAAACAAACAGGCAGCAGCATGGCATACTAAAATGTTCCCTGATCTAGAAGTTATGAAACCTCTTATTGTCAGACATCACTAGTCTATTTATTTATCTCTCTGGGCCTGTTTTTTCACTTATAGAATAACATAGTTGACCAAGATAATTTACTAGCTTGCTAACAGATTATCTGATTTTAAAACACAATAGTTTTCAACATGGATCATCCACTACCTTCTCTTTGGATTCCTCCCAACTAAAAGAGTTTATATACCTGCCAATGCCTATTTTACTGTGAAATATGTTATTTACAGAGCTTAAGAATTTAGTAAGCACAAACTGCTAAATTTATCTTTGCTAATATTTTATTTTTATATTAAGTAACTATATTATTTTGATTTTAGCCACTCTGGAGGTATTAAGAAAATATCTTTATTGAGAAAAAAATCCTCCCAGTGATAAACTACTTTTTGTTATTAGCTACTTTTACTTTTCTTTTCTAAATATTAATTTTCAATATATTACATGAAATGGTGAAGTAGATTAATTTTAATTTTATACTATTAATATGACAGTTATCTCTTTCTCTTTATTTGCAACACAATATCTCTTTTTCTTCTGGTTTATGTAAGCTAACAGTTATCTCAAACACTACCTTAGAAAACACCATATCCTCATTCATAATGTGAGATAACATTCACACATGCCACTCTCACTTTTTCCACATAGCTGCCCAAAGAACCACTACTGTTTAAATGCAACCATGCTTTGAAACATTATTTTTTCGCCATAATTACCATTTAGAAAACTTCATTGAATTGATATTTATTTATCCAACTTGGAAAAAAAAGTTCAACACTGAATAAAGCATAGTATTCCATAAATGGACATTGCAGGTAATAACAGAATGGGGACAGTATAGAGATAATGCAAGCTAGATGTCAAGGATCAGCAATGTAGGAAAGAAAAATATTGGAATGCTGTTTTAAAATTCAACACTTGAGTGATGTTCTATATATACTGGATACCAAACAATATTCTTGAAAGGCAGAGTGATTATGAGATAAACTGGTGAGGAGGTGAGCACAGAATCATTCCTGAAACAATGAAAAAAAATGAATGGAAGTGTTGACTTTTCTTAATCATTAACAGACAGCTTTCAATAAATATGCACTCCAGCATTTTTCAGTGTAGAAAGTACACACTGTAGAGAAAAACTGAAGCACTGGAATTAAGTGGGCAATATAATATTTTAGGAAATGTAAAAGTCATTTATTTAAAAGCATAAAATGAAACTGTTGATGGCTACATCTAGGAGGCTATGTTGTCAAAAAATTGCCTTATCAATTTAGTTTTACACATACACAGCTTACCCCCTCACGCACTTAAGCACATCCAAATGTACAAATGCCCATTTGTACATGAAATTAAGACTAATGTTAAATGACGAGTTACTGGGTGCAGCACACCAACATGGCACACGTATACATATGTAACTAACCTGCACGTTGTGCACATGTACCCTAAAACTTAAAGTATAGTAAAAAAAAAAAAAAAAGTAGAAAAAAAGCTGTATCAGACCTTAAATTGTAATAAAGTTTTAAAGCACATTTCTAATTTCATATTCTTGCTAATTTAGAAAACTTTGTCTATTTTTATAAAGTTGATATGAGAAATTAGAAAAGATTTGAATTTATATTACTTTTGTGGTAAAATGTGACTTTCATTAATAATTCTCTCCAAGCTACTTTGCACTTCAATAAAAATATTTTATCGCAGGGAAGACATTAGTGTGTTGAGCCCTGAGAATGCACTTCTCTTTGTTCTGGCAGTTACTCCCTGACCACTTACAGATCACAGATTAATTGTACTTGATCTGATTCTTAACAAAGAAAGTCAGATTGATAAGAAATTCTACTCCTTTCTTTTATAAGATACATTTGTCAAAGTTAATTGAATCAAATAAAACTGCATGCCAAATCCATTATAGAATTTAAAAATATATATTTATTTTATCATTTATATTGTTCCCCATATAACCTAGCCATATTATCAAATGAGCAGTATAAATGAATTGATTAATGTTTGCTGTTCATTGGAGACATTAGCAAAAAGTACATCTACTCCTTAATATCATAGGTTAATTGCTGATATTCCCCAGGATTTATCCTTGTTCATATTATCTTTTTGCTTTACATTATCTCCTTGATTTCAACTTATAGTCTCTCAGCTTAATTATATTATCACTCTAAATTATTTCTGTAGCTCACACTAGTATTATCTATTCTTTAATACCTCTATCCAGATAACCCATGCCACTCTAGCCAGATAAACTCATTTTTTTCATCAACTCATGTATGTTTCCTTCTTTTTTCTCATTTAACTTTTACCATTATAATCCCCTTAATTTCCCATATCTGATATGCCTGGCTATCTCATTGAACTTTAAACTCTTTAAGGAAAGTCTGTCTTATTCATTTCTATACTACTAGTTTTACTACATAATACAGTTAAGAGCCCAGATTCTGAAGCCAGAATGCCAAGTTTCAAATTTTAGCCATGTATTTTAATAATGATGAGACATTGGGCAAATTGCTCTCTGCGGTAGTTTTCCATGCTGGAAAATAGGAACATCATTAGTCTACCTCAATAGGGCAATATTCAGGATGAACTGAGATAATTTATGTGAAGTTAATAGGAAGTTTTTAGTAAATGTTAATGACAAATTATTATTATTAAATGTATTATTATTATTTTATCCCCATACATGCCATGGTGATTAAAGACTAAATAAATTAATGCAGGCAAGTTAGAACTAATTTATAATATTCCTAAAATGTCCTAACACCTTACTGTAAACATCTGTGTTTGAAAAAAAAATTGTGTGATATCAGATGTAAAATTGTTATCAATTTTGTGTATATGTATATATATTACAGTACAGATGTTCTCTGGTACAGGAAAACTATTTGGTAACACTATAATCTTTATAATTTAATTTAGCACAATAATTAAATAAAATATTATCTTGGAATACAATTTTGCTAAATATATTTATTGTTTATACCAAAGAATTTCTCAAGATGTAATCTGGAAATGTTGTTATCACTGGTATTAAATCCATAGAAAACAGAGCTCTCTGTCCAATAGTTTTCAGATACGATGAGTTAAAGGCGTAGATAGATTTCTTCACTGAAATAATTCTCATAATTTCAATATAGTAATTTGCATTATGGAGACCTGTAAGGGCAGAGGTATGGAATAGAGGGTTTTTTCCCCTCAATATATTTAGGCTTTCTTCTGAGAAGATTACTTGGAGCTGGTTCTCCATCAAGCAAACTAGAAAAAAAAAGATACTTTATTTATTTATTTATTGGTTGGGTTTGAATTCAATCTGCTTGGTGGATTTGATTCTTTATATAAAGGGGTGAGGAATAGATGGAAATGTAGTTATCCTATTGACATTGGACTGTTTGTCGCTTGTTTATTCCGTTAATATTCTTTCTTGATTTTGTAGACTCTGACAGTGGTATAGGCTTGATTTAAGAAGACATTAGGAAATCGTGAGCTAGAGAAGTAATGAAAATTTTCCTGAAGACTTCTTCGTCTCCTTTGTTAGCATATTATATAGATGAAACTGTGTCTAACTAGATTGCCAAAATATTTTTGTGGGTTGATTAAGGGACAGTTCCCTTACAGAGCTTGCTGTGAGGAGAGTAGAATTGTTTACTTTCTTTAAGATCTAAGATAGTATCATCCATATGTTTTCTTTTGTTCAAAGGGAAGGTAGAACTCAAAACTTAAATTCATGTTTATTCAAGTGTATCTCATAGAAATTCAAGAATTAAGCTCATCTGTTATATGTAATTAAAATTCTTAGGGGTACTTATAATATAATTGAATTATAAGGTGCCCTGGGAGCTTTGCCACCTTGAGGGAGAAAACTCTAAAATAAAATGGCTGTCTGGCTGACTGCAAAATGAAGGAGGCCCTCATAATTCATTTACAGATGATCCCAAGATCCTTAGAACCTGGATAACTAGTGAGACTTTTTAAGAATTTTTGTCTTTTGAAAATTTATGTAAAACACGTACTTAGCTTCTTTTCTTTATTAAAGAAAATCGTATGAAGTTTCTCAATGCCTCATGTCATTTGGAACTTTTTAAAATTCTTTTTTGATACCAGTCCAGATTAACGTAATTTAAATTTTTATTTTTTAATTACTTGTTTTTGTTCACTTTATGAATATTTCTTCAGGAAAGTTTTAGTAATGAAAGAAAATAAAATTATAAACCAGTGTTTATAATGCCACAGATATGTGTCTTTAATATACATTTGTCTGAAGGTGTATAATAAAGTCAAATGGTTGCTTTAGTTTAGGAGGTGGGGAGAGGGAGAGAGAGAGACAGAGAGAACATGTAAACCACACAGAATACAGGGCTGGATTGTGGTTCTTTCTAATCCTTTTTTACAACATTTATTTTAGATTCAGGGTTACATGTGCAGGTTTGTTTTACAGGTACATTGTGTCATAGGGGTTTTGTGTACAGTTTATTTTATAAGCCAGGTAATAAGCATAGGAACTTATAGGTGGTTTTTTGACCCTCACCCTCCTCCCAGCCTCCACCCTCAAATAGGCCTGGTGTTTGTTCCCATCTTTGTGTCCATGTGTACTCAATGTTTAGTGCCCCCTAATAAGAGAGAACATGCAGTATTTGGTTTTCTGTCCCTGCATTAATTCACTTAGGATAACCATCTCTGGTTCCATTTATGTTGCTGCAAAAGACATGATCTCATTCTTTTATGGCTGCATAGTATGTCATGGTGTATATATACCACAGTTTCTTTCTCCAGTCAGACATTCATGGCAATTTAGGTTGATTCCATATCTTTGCTGTTGTGAATAGTGCTGCCATGAATTTAGGCGTGCATGTGTTTTTTGGTGGAACAATTACATTACTTTGGGTAGACACCCAATAATGAGATTTCTGGGTCGAATGGTAATTTAAGTTCTTTGAGAAATTGCCAAACTGCTTTCCACAATGGAAATTTACATTCCCGCCGGCAGTGTATAAGCGTTCCCTTTTCTCCACAACCTCGCCAGTATATGTTGTTTTTAACTTTTTAATAATTGCCATTCTGACTGATGTGAGGTGGTATCTCATTGTGGTTTTCATTTACATTTCTCTAATAAATAGTGATCCCATACTAATTCCTTTCTTTGCATTCATTTGTTCACTTTGTGGAAAGTAGAATCTGAAAGGACAATATTCTCTCTGATTATTAATCAGTATATAATACAGTATCTCAATGATGAGGAGGAATATGGCACAATATGTTTACCTACTCCATGGACTACCTACTTTTTAATTATCCAGAATTATTTATTTAATTAACATGATACTTTTCTATACAGTGATATATTTACTGTAGATACCAGGGACATAAATATACCAGTGGGGAAGAAATATTAATTTCAGAAAATTAAGGATATATATGTATATTAAAAAATAAAAACAGCGGTTTCTGGTGGGGAAGTATTGTGAAAATTGCATGAGTACTTTCAGATTACTAGTTCAAAAATAAATCATCGTTAGGATTATATTTCAATCTCTATCTTTTTCTATTCAATTTTTCATATCTCAGCTGCATTAACCAAATGGGACCTTCGCAATCACTAAAGCACTCCATTAAAATTCCATATAATGGTGTCAGTGCTCTGCTTGATCTCATGTGGACTCTGGGTAACACAGCTTTTGGATGGGCCCTAATAGTCAGAATGGGGCTTACACGTAGGCTGATTCTGATTCAACATTTTAAATGCCATTGACACTATGGACTTGCTGTAGAAGTCTCCATAGACCTTTTATTCAGATGTGGCACCTGTTTGATTCATGTTAATTGTTTTATAATCTTATTTCCCTAATGTCTAAGTGCTTGCAGTTTTATTTATTCCAAAGCATCATAGACCTATCTGTGATGAATGCATGACCATTATGCTGTAACAGAGAAACAACAATGATCATAGAATTCTCAATGCAGTGTTTTTAAGGAGATTTTTACAAAGAAAATTGTAATTCTTCTGCCTGGGATATATAATGATAAGGAGCATAGCTATTACGTTTGTCATAGGAAGTTTTTTTAATAAACAATGCATGAAAGCTGCCATATAAGTGCCATAGCATTTAAATTTTTTGCATGTCTTTCTTTTTTCTGCTCTTAAAACTAGTTCATTTATTTAAAATAAAGGTAATTCCTTTAAAAATTGTTTTGCTTAACAAAGGCATAGGTTAAATTACTCTCTTAGTTATTGTGAATAGACGTTGTTTTAATTGTGTCTAGAGGGACTTACTTGCTTCATATCATCTTATTAAATCATATTCTGACAAAAAGCTAATTTGGCAGTGGAATATATAACCTTGATTGTAACCTAGATTTTTAAACTTTGTGAATGAAGTAATAAATACGCATAAACTCCCCATACACATGTATGATTGATAGATGGATAGCTAACTACCTAGCTAGCTAGACACTAAATATTGCTTTAGCTCACGAGATTGGCACAAATCAAACATACATTTTGAATATCCACAATTCTTTAGAAGCACCTTTTTTGCATCCTAGTATACCTACCACTCTCTCCAGTGGGAAACCAGTGCTTTGACCTCTAACACAACTTCATGTCTGGTTTTGATCTTTAAATAAGTTGAATCTTATATGCCTTCTAATTTTTGTGTCATCTTTTAATATTATATTTAACATAGCCATTTATGCAATAGATCAGTTCTAGTTGTTCATTTTTATTGTGATATGCAGTTATTATTTTTCAAAAGGATAGCCAATCGAAACAGCTTCATTTATTGAGAACATACTTTGTCCCACAGCAATATAATGTGATTTTAATCACAATCAAATGTCCACATGAATGTGTATCTATTTATTGAATCTTTTCTGTTTCCTTATTTGTTTATTATTTCACTAATACCACACTTT